>NC_133656.1:42453314-42753342 GCF_009905375.1 Apium graveolens | reverse complement strand
TTGGAAAGAAAAATAGTTTATAAAGTATCGAAAACGAGTAATTAAAAACAGTTCAATGTTTAAGTAAATCGCTTGGAAATAATTGAAAGTTTTTGGAAAAATAAATGGTACAACATGGTTGTAAATAAAAACAGCATTTTAAAATATGCAACGGTAAAACAGTAAAATAAATGTAAAAGCTTGAGAGACTGGAAAATAAAAGAAAAAGTGGAAAGGTTCATTTTATATATATAGGTATGACACCGGCTACAAGTGTCGGTGTTTGATACAAAAAGAGTCTACATCAAATCAGTTATACTGCTACCACTACCAGTCAAAACTAGCGACTACACACATGTAACCCAGGAACTCACCCATCACCTTAGTAGCTCCCCATCACGCTGTAATCAACAAAAATGTTCAAAGAAATCTGATGAACTCACGATTTTTTGGCGAGAAACCCAAACCCCTCAAAACGCAACCAAATTAATCGATTTATATCTCAAAACGATGCTCTAAGTATCCGGGATCATTTCAATAGTTAAAATCAATCAATAACATACAGAAATTCAAAAAAAACAAAACCAAAAGCACTAAAAACCAAGAACTCGACATAACGCTCCAGGGGTTATCAGATCAAAGTAATTACATCAAGTCATTCCTAAGACTATGATAAAGCTAACTGAATCATTCAAATAAGAAAACAATTTTTCAAACTAAAAAAACCTGAAATTCATACCAAGAACACAAAAAAATCGATTTTAAGATTTAACCAACCTCAGTTGATGTTGTTGGTATCAATAGATTCGTCTCTTCAAAAGGATTGTGTTGGTTACTCGAGCTTTTTCAGTGGTTTAGTAAATCTCTCAAAATCATAGTTTGTTCTTCTTCCTCCTCCAAGAACACAAACCTCACTAACACTCTATAATTTCAATTTTTTCTGATTTTTAATAATTAATAATAATTAGCTGTTTATACTAGGGAAAATAATAACCCTAAATAAAATTAAGGGTCTAGTTACACATCTAATAAAATTATTTGGCCCCAATTTTTATAACTTTGGGGTATTAATTATTAATTTTTAAATATCCAATAAGTACAAAATATATGCCAAAAAATTCCCAAAAATTGTGAATAATAAAAGAATGCAAAGAAAAATGATGTTTGATAATTTCATGATCATATAAAAATAAAATTATGATTTTTGTGGGGCTTTTGACAGCCGAAGAGGTCCGAAAAAGTCATTTTTCGCGAAAAAAGGTAAATTTGTAAAACGTCTAGATGTTCAGAATATCGATGTGGTATAGGCTATACTTGGAAAAATATGGCCAATGATTTTGTTTGAAATACGGGCTTTTGAAACACTGTTTGAGTTGTACAAATTTTGATATAAAACATATAAATTACAATAAAACACTCAATAATTACTCGAAACACATTCCGATCAAAACAAACAACACGTAGCACATAGCAGTTAGGGTTTTATGACTCAACACACTTAATCACATAATAATATACATAAATTATCTTTATTAAGATATAATACAAGCATAATTTATTGGTCATTACAGTCGCTCTTACGGAGGAATGCAATGTTGTGCTGCAACAGAAGTTGCCTCCGAAGCTTAAAGATTCAGGAAGCTTCACTATTCCGTGTACTATTGAAAAAGTATCTTTTGACAGATACTTATGTGACTTGGGAGCTAGCATAAATTTGATGCCTTTGTCAATCTTCAAGCAGTTGTACTTACCTGATCCAAAACCAACTTATATGATTTACAATTGGCCGACCGTTCTATTACATATCCGCGAGGTATTATGGAGGATGTCTTGATCAAGGTTGATAAACTCATCTTCCCTGCTGATTTCATCATTCTTGATTTCAAGGAGGATAAGAAGATTCCCATAATCTTGGGACGACCTTTCTTGGCGACTGGCCGAACCTTGATAGATGTGCAGAAGGGTGAGCTCATAATGCGAGTGTTGGATCATGATTTCACTTTTAATGTGTTCAATGCTATGAAATTTCCTACGGAAAATGAGGAGTGCTTAAAGGTGGAGTTGGTCAATTCTGTGGTTACTTCAGAACTTGATCAATTACTAAGGTCTGATGCCTTAGAAAAAGCCTTATTGGGAAATTCAGATAGTGAAGATGACGAATGAGAAGAACAATTACAATATTTGAATGCTTCTCCCTGGAAGAGGAAGATTGATATGCCTTTTGATTCTCTTGGAATGGAGGAATTGAATAAAGCTCCTAAACGCCTTAAGCCATCTATTGAGGAAGCTCCCACTCTTGAGCTTAAGCTTTTATCTGAGCATTTGAGGTATGCGTTTTTAGGTGATGTATCTACTTTGCCTATGATTATTGTATCTGATCTTTCAGGTAGTGACGAGGAAAAGCTCCTGAGGATTCTGAGAGAATTCAAATCGGCAGTTGGTTGGACTATATCAGATGTCAAGGGAATCATCCCTTCTTATTGCATGCATAAAATTCTGCTAGAGGAAGGTAGCAAGCCTACGGTTGAGCAACAAAGAAGACTTAATCTGATCATGAAGGAAGTAGTGAAGAAAGAAATTCTTAAGTGGCTAGATGCAGGGATCATTTATCCTCTTTTTGACAGTTCATGGGTAAGCCCCGTTCAATATGTGCCAAAGAAAGGTGGAATTACTGTGGTAGCAAATGAGAAGAATGAGTTTATTCCTACAAGAATAGCCATGGGATGGAGAGTTTACATGGACTACAGGAAGTTGAACAAGGCCACTAGGAAGGATCACTTCCCTTTGCTCTTCATTGACCATATGCTTGATAGATTGGCTGGTCATGAGTACTCACTACTAGAAAAAGTAGAATAGATATCGGCTAAAATCCGATGTCTATGAACAAAAAAATCCGATGTCTTCGTGGGTGATGTTAAAGACCCCCCATTTAACATCGGTTTTAAATTGATGTTAAAGAAGACGTATAACATCAGTTTTTAAAGATGTTAAATTTCTAATGCATATCTAATCTTCATATATTATCATAATATGATATTTTTATCAATTTAAACATATGTGAGATAAGCCAAATATTTCCATTTACTCATTAAACTGATGTTACTTATACTAGTAACAATGGTTTGAAAGATAAACCGATGTAAACATAACTTTTGACATCGGTTCTTTATTTCAAACCGATATCTACTGGTCATAAACCGATGTCTAAAAACTTTATAACATCAATTTTTTGTTTTAAGTTTTTTTTGTTTTATTATTTAACATCGGTTTTGTTTGATGCAACTGATGTAAATGTTCAACTAAAACTGATGTATAAAGATTTGATAGACATCATTTTGCAGTGCAATGATGTATGTACTTTTTTTATTAATGCACATTTTAAAATTAATATATTTTTTAGTTGCAAAACTTCAGTTATCATTACCAAATCAAGATGATAAAGTCTTACAATGACGAAAAACCAGAAACATATAATTTTCAAAGATACAACAATAACAATCCGACATCTATTTTAAAAAATAAAAACCAAATTAATTTATATCTTTACTATTCTGAAGAAAGAATAATCGAACTCTTCTTTCTATCAGATGTATTGATGTGTGTGTGCCTTATCGTGCCACCGTGTACTTCAGTCCCTCCCACGTTTGGATTCTTCCAGCACTTGTACAAATCCTGGATGAGCTCCTCCTATCTATAGGCTTAGGCACAAACCAATACAGCATACTTCGTAATCTCAGGCCAATCTTGGGATTCAACAATCTACACTCAAGCAAAAAACCTGTTATTAAACGAAAGAAACAATAATAGATAAAGAATAATTGAACTGGTCGGATAGACAGCAATATTAACTTATATCAAACTTTCCCAATTCCATAAATTGAACCTCTCCTCTGAATGCAGTCCATACCAATCCAACTGATAAGTGATATCCTAGGTGCTGCAACCCGCTCTCCTTATTATGACTTATTAAATTTATAACAAAGTAGTAAGTTTTAAACAGTTAAATATTACAAGCAGTCACCAAACTGATTTGATATCATAGTAGAAGCATCAAGAAAAGTACCGAGCTACTAGAGTCCAGCTGAGTTATACTAGATGATATACTTCCGTTGGACGGAATGATATCTGTCGATGTAGAGAACCCCATCCTAGATAGTTGCATATCAATGGATGTATCACCCAAGTTCCTAGAAGCATTTCCTTGTTCAAACTGTTCAGAGGATACCCCTTGCGAGGAAGACAAACGAGGCTTCTGCTCATTTTCCTGATCATTTTGCTCTTGTTTCACATAATGTCCTGAAATTAAACCATTATTACTCTGCTCTTGATTAAGTGATGGTTGTCTATGAACTGAATTCTGTAGCACTTTTGAAAGATTTGCTGAGTGAGAAAATTTACCACCCTGTAGTCTCATGGGTTCAGTAACAGAATTTTACTTCTCATACTTGGGCAAACCCATGGATTAAACCGTTCCAGCGCCTGGACGAGTCGTAACTTGCCTTGCCTGCATATTTTGAGACTGTTGTTTCAGAGATTTTGCTGAGCTATTTATATTTCCTCCGCCATATTGGTGATAGTTACTGCCTGTGGTTCCATAAGGTGGAAAAGATGGAGAAAATTGTATATATTCCTGCTGCTTATTAAGTCCCTGTATTGGAAGGGGGCGCTCCCTGTCTTGCTTAATATCACGCAATAAATGTGCATTACTATCCATTGCCATGTTACTTGAATCACTGAACGTTTGTGCAGCAGAAGAGGAACTAGATGGGTCTACTGGAGAGTTGAGACCCTTTTGATTAAGTTGTACGAATGAATGAGATTTGGCACCAACAGCTGGCATTTTTATTCGCTGTTGTTAAGCTAGAACCTGAGAGTGTGATGCAAATTGGTTGGGAGCAACTGATGAGCTGCGATGATCCTGCAATTCAGCTCAGGTTTAGTAATAACTCATATTTCGATTAATTGTAAAAAAAATTAATTATTACTCCCTCAAATTTATACAAGATGTCCTTACTGCGGCAAAAATGCTCTTAAGAAAAAAAAAGTCGTTTTAAGGAACCAAGAGTACTGATATCGTCCTCAACTGGAACATGCTCCAGCTTCAATTCTAATAAAAAAGGTTGTATTTTATTTTTTACTGCAACTTGAACACGAGAATGACAAGAAGAAATGTAACAGATAAAATTTACAATTTCTGGAGCACAGTAATTGATTTTTCTTTTCATTACGTGTTCCTGCAACCTTACTATTGCAAGCTTAAGCATGTGATCTCCCACAAGACCTCTCATGTGCTTAACAAATGCATCTTTGGAGATTTCATTTTGCTGAAACAGCAAGACATAAATTATAAATAGGGTAAAAATACAAAAATGTAGTAGCTATAACGAGATCAGAGTCATAGTGTTACTTTCAGTCTACTATAGAGAGTTCTGAGTTGCATAGCTTTGTCTCTATCGAGCAATGGTTCAATAACTGGAAACAACATTGCAAATGGTACTTGTTTTCCATTTTTTGGAGTACCCTGTCCTCCGACGACCGTAATTGAAGGTAACGCATCCCAGATAATAGGCAACGGGCTTTCTTCACAGTAATCACCATGAGCACTACTAGTTCTTTGTAATTCACATCCAATAAAAAACAAAAACACAACAAAAAAACTAAAACAAAAGTGTAAAAACAAAAATAAAAGAAAAAGAGACATAATCAGTTATATATATAACTGAAAACAACAACAAATCGGTTAAAAAGATAAAAATTGAAATTTAAAAATCACTTACTAATTCGAGCGGAATAAGGATAAATAACAACATAGATAGGCCGATTGGAACTTCATCTGCACCTAGTTAACACAAATCGAACGATTTATTGAAAACAAGAGTTAGGGTTCATGTAATTGAAAGATATAATTCAAATTAGGGATCTTAATTGTGAGTTCTTGGTTTCAATTTGGAAAGTTAGGTTTTCAATTTAAGGTTCTACGTTGAGAGATAGTTTTGATAGCTTTGATTTTTGATTTTGTGTTTTTTTAAATGTATATTTGAGGATAAAGTTGAAAAGAGGGGGAAGAGTTGAAAATAAACTAAGGCAAAACGGGGGAAATTTAAGAGGGAATGAAATTTTGGCTGGGGGAAATGGGGAAGACGCGCTGCTGAAATTTTTTTAACAGATATTTAACATCGGTTCTTCTAACAAACTGATGTTTATAAGCACAAAAGACATCGCTTGCTCAAAACCGATGTCTAAAATACTTTTTACATCATTGAAATAAGCAACCGATATAAAAGAGGTGATGTCTATTCTACTTTTTCTAGTATTGCCTATGGTCTTCTTGACGGCTATTCGGGTTATAATCAGATTTTTATCGCTCCAGAAGATCATGAGAAGACTACCTTCACTTGTGCATTTGGTACTTTCTCCTTCAGAAAAGTTTCTTTTGGTCTGTGTGGTGTACCAGCCACATTTCAGAGATGTATGATGGCCATTTTTTCAGATATGATTGGCCAGAGTGTGGAGGTGTTCATGGACGACTTTTCTGTATTTGGTGATTCTTTTGATGAATGCTTGCAAAATCTTGGACATGTTCTCAAGACGTGTGTTGAGACCAATTTGGTTCTCAATTGGGAGAAATGTCACTTTATGGTACGACAGGGCATTATTCTTGGGCACAAGGTTTCTAGGAAGGGTCTTGAGGTGGACAAAGCCAAGGTGGGGGTCATTGAAAATCTTCCTCCTCTTATTTCTGTTAAGGGAATTCGTAGTTTTTTTGGTCATGCGGGTTTCTATAGGCGTTTCATCAAAGACTTATCTAAGATATCGAAGCCATTGTGCAGTTTGTTAGAGAAAGATGTCCCTTTCAAGTTTGATGATGAGTGCTTTGCAGCTTTTGAAATAGTGAAAAAGAGTTTAATCACGGCAACTATCATAACTGCACCTGATTGGTCTGAACCTTTTGAGATGATGTGCGGTGCAAGTGACTATGCAGTTGGAGCAGTTATTAAGCAGAGGAAGAACAACATATTTCATGTGGTCTACTACGCTAGCAAGACCCTAAATGGTGCTCAACAGTATTATACTACTACGGATAAAGAACTTTTGGCTATTGTCTATGGTTTTGAGAAATTTCGATCTTATCTACTTGGGACTAAGGTGACAGTTTTCACTGATCACGCTGCAATTCGTTATCTTGTCTCAAAGAAGGACTCGAAGCCTAGATTGATTAGAAGGGTTCTTTTTCTTCAAGAATTTAAACTAGAGATCAAGGATATAAAGGGGACTGAAAATCAAGTCGCAGATCATCTCTCGCATTTAGAGAACCCTATTGCCACTTCATTGGATAAGACATTGATAAATGAGTCTTTTCCCGATGAGCAGCTGTTTGGAGTGCAAAAAGAAAAACCATGGTTTGCAGACATTATAAACTACCTTGTGAGTAATATCATGCCTCCCGACTTATCTTATGCTCAAAGGAAGAAGTTTATACATGAATTGAAGTGGTATATGTGCGATGAGCCGTTTCTTTTTCGACAAGGAGCTGACCAAATCATCAGGAGATGTATTCCTTACAGCGAAACAGGGGGGATCTTACGAGATTGCCACTCAACGGCTTATGGAGGACATTATGGTGGAGAAAAGACAGCAGCTCGTATTCTGCAAGCAGGTTTCTTTTGGCCAACCTTTTTTAAAGATGCTCACCAGTTTAGTTTGAAATGTGATCGATGTCAATGTGTAAGTAATATGTCTAGGAGGGATGATATGCCTCTTAATGTGCTTCTCGAAGTTGAGGTCTTCGATGTTTGGGGAATTGATTTCATGGGTCCATTTACCTCATCCTGTAATAATCAGTACATCTTGTTGGCGGTTGATTATGAGTCGAAATGGGTTAAAGTTAAGGCGTTGCCAACGAACGATGCGAAAGTGGTGCTTAATTTTCTTTATAAGCAGATATTCACAAGATTTGGAACTCCAAGAGTCATAATCAGTGATGATGGGTCACATTTCTGTAACCGCAAGTTCACTACTATGATGCAGAGGTATAATGCGAATCATCGCGTTGCTACATCTTATCATCCTCAAATGAATGGTCAAGCTGAGGTATCTAACAGGGAGATCAAGCACATTTTAAAGAAAGTTGTGTGTCCATTGAGGAAGGATTGATCTTTGAAGCTTGATGAAGATGTTTGGGCGTATCAAACAACATACAAGACTCCGCCTAGGGATGTCACCGTATCAGTTGGTTTATGGTAAGGGGTGTCAATTGCTGGTGGAGCTGGAGCATAAGGCATATTGGGCTTTGAAGAAATTGAATATATTAAGCCATATTATTTAACATCGGTTTTGTTTGATGCAACTGATGTAAATGTTCAACTAAAACTGATGTATTAAGATTTGATAGACATCATTTTGCAGTGCAATGATGTATGTACTTTTTTTATTAATGCACATTTTAAAATTAATATATTTTTTAGTTGCAAAACTTCAGTTATCATTACCAAATCAAGATGATAAAGTCTTACAATGACGAAAAACCAGAAACATATAATTTTCAAAGATACATCAATAACAATCCGACATCTATTTTAAAAAATAAAAACCAAATTAATTTATATCTTTACTATTCTGAAGAGAGAATAACCAAACTCTTCTTTCTATCAGATGTATTGATGTGTGCGTGCCTTATCGTGCCACCGTGTACTTCAGTCCCTCCCACGTTTGGATTCTTCCAGCTCTTGTACAAATCCTGGATGAGCTCCTCCTATCTATAGGCTTAGGCACAAACCAATACAGCATACTTCGTAATCTCAGGCCAATCTTGGGATTCAACAATCTATACTTAAGCAAAAAACCTGGTATTAAACGAAAGAAACAATAATAGATAAAGAATAATTGAACTGGTCGGATAGACAGCAATATTAACTTATATCAAACTTTCCCAATTCCATAAATTGAACCTCTCCTCTGAATGCAGTCCATACCAATCCAACTGATAAGTGATATCCCAGGTGCTGCAACCCGCTCTCCTTATTATGACTTATTAAATTTATAACAAAGTAGTAAGTTTCAAACAGTTAAATATTACAAGCAGTCACCAAACTGATTTGATATCATAGTAGAAGCATCAAGAAAAGTACCGAGCTACTAGAGTCCAGCTGAGTTCTACTAGATGATATACTTCCGTTGGACGGAATGATATCTATCGATGTAGAGAACCCCATCCTAGATTGTTGCATATCAATGGATGTATCACCCAAGTTCCTAGAAGCATTTCCTTGTTCAAACTGTTCAGAGGATACCCCTTGCGAGGAAGACAAACGAGGCTTCTGCTCATTTTCCTGATCAGTTTGCTCTTGTTTCACATAATGTCCTGAAATTAAACCATTATTACTCTGCACTTGATTAAGTGATGGTTGTCTATGAACTGAATTCTGTAGCACTTTTGAAAGATTTGCTGAGTGAGAAAATTTACCACCCTGTAGTCTCATGGGTTCAGTAACAGAATTTTGCTTCTCATACTTGGGCAAACCCATGGATTAAACCGTTCCAGCGCCTGGACGAGTCGTAACTTGCCTTGCCTGCATATTTTGAGACTGTTGTTTCAGAGATTTTGCTGAGCTATTTATATTTCCTCCGCCATATTGGTGATAGTTACTGCCTGTGGTTCCATAAGGTGGAAAAGATGGAGAAAATTGTATATATTCCTGCTGCTTATTAAGTCCTTGTATTGGAAGGGGGTGCTCCCTTTCTTGCTTAATATCACGCAATAAATGTCCATTACTATCCATTGCCATGTTACATGAATCACTGAACGTTTGTGCAGCAGAAGAGGAACCATATGGGTTTACTTTAGAGTTGAGACCCTTTTGATTAAGTTGTACGAATGAATGAGATTTGGCACCAACAGCTGGCATTTTTATTTGCTGTTGTTAAGCTAGAACCTGAGAGTGTGATGCAAATTGGTTGGGAGGAACTGATGAGTTGCGATGATCCTGCAATTCAGCTCAGGTTTAGAAATAACTCATATTTCGATTAATTGTAAAAAAAATTAATTATTACTCCCTCAAATTTATAGAAGATGTCCTTACTACGGCAAAAATGCTTTTAAGAAAAAAAGTCATTTTAAGGAACCAAGAGTACTGATATCGTCCTCAACTGGAACATGCTCCAACTTCAATTCTAATAAAAAAGGTTGTATTTTATTTTTTACTGCAACTTGAACACGAGAATGACAAGAAGAAATGTAACAGATAAAATTTACAATTTCTGGAGCACAATAATTGATTTTTCTTTTCATTACGTGTTCCTGCAACCTTACTATTGCAAGCTTGAGCATGTGATCTCCCACAAGACCTCTCATGTGCTTAACAAATGCATCTTTGGAGATTTCATTTTGCTGAAACAGCAAGACATAAATTATAAATAGGGTAAAAATACAAAAATGTAGTAGCTATAATGAGATCAGAGTCATAGTGTTACTTTTAGTCTACTATAGAGAGTTCTGAGTTGCATAGCTTTGTCTTTATCGAGCAATGGTTCAATAACTGGAAACAACATTGCAAATGCTACTTGTTTTCCATTTTTTGAGGCATTATTCGCCTGTGTGGTTGTCCCAGTTTGATGAGTATTCATCTTTTGCGACCACAGATACTGAGATAGGGTACTTGGATCTTGTATTCATCTTTTGCCTGACTTGATATCATAGGAGAAAAGAGGAGTACCCTGTCCTCCGACGACCGTAATTGAAGGTAAGGCGTCCCAGATAACAGGCAACGGGCTTTCTTCACAGTAATCACCATGAACACTACTAGTTCTTTGTAATTCACATCCAATAAAAAACAAAAACACAACAAAAAAACTAAAACAAAAGTGTAAAAACAAAAATAAAAGAAAAAGAGACATAATCAGTTATATATATAATTGAAAATAACAACAAATCTGTTAAAAAGATAAAAATTGAAATTTAAAAACCACTTACTAATTCGAGCGGAATAAGGATAAATAACAACATAGATAGGCTGATTGGAACTTCATCTGCACCTAGTTAACACAAATCGAACGATTTATTGAAAACAAGAGTTAGGGTTCATGTAATTGAAAGATATAATTCAAATTAGGGATCTTAATTGTGAGTTCTTGGTTTCAATTTGGAAAGTTAGGTTTTGAATTTAAGGTTCTACGTTGAGAGTTCAGAAAGATGGGTGGAGAGGGGAAGTAAGAGTGATGGAGAGAGAGAGAGAGAGAGTTTTGATAGTTTTGATAGCTTTGATTTTTGATTTTGTGTTTTTTTAAATGTATATTTGAGGATAAAGTTGAAAAGAGGGGGAAGAGTTGAAAATAAACTAAGGCAAAACGGGGGAAATTTAAGAGGGAATGAAATTTTGGCTGCGGGAAATGGGGAAGACGCGCTGCTGAAATTTTTTTACAAGATATTTAACATCGGTTCTTCTAACAAACTGATGTTTATAAGCACAAAAGACATCGCTTGCTAAAACCGATGTCTAAAATACTTTTTACATCATTGAAATAAGCAACTGATGTAAAAGAGGTGATGTCTATTCTACTTTTTCTAGTATTGCCTACTGTCTTCTTGACGGCTATTCGGGTTATAATCAGATTTGTATCGCTCCAGAAGATCATGAGAAGACTACCTTCACTTGTCCATTTGGTACTTTCTCCTTCAGGCAAGTTTCTTTTGGTCTGTGTGGTGTACCAGCCACATTTCAGAGATGTATGATGGCCATTTTTTCAGATATGATTGGCCAGAGTGTGGAGGTGTTCATGGACGACTTTTCTGTATTTGGTGATTCTTTTGATGAATGCTTGCAAAATCTTGGACACGTTATCAAGACGTGTGTTGAGACCAATTTGGTTCTCAATTGGGAGAAATGTCACTTTATGGTACGACAGGGCATTATTCTTGGGCACAAAGTTTCTAGGAAGGGTCTTGAGGTGGACAAAGCCAAGGTGGGGGTCATTGAAAATCTTCCTCCTCTTATTTCTGTTAAGGGAATTCGTAGTTTTTTTGGTCATGCGGGTTTCTATAGGCGTTTCATCAAAGACTTATCTAAGATATCGAAGCCATTGTGCAGTTTGTTAGAGAAAGATGTCCCTTTCAAGTTTGATGACGAGTGCTTTGCAGCTTTTGAAACAGTGAAGAAGAGTTTAATCACGGCACCTATCATAACTGCACCTGATTGGTCTGAACCTTTTGAGATGATGTGCGATGCAAGTGACTATGCAGTTGGAGCAGTTATTAAGCAGAGGAAGAACAACATATTTCATGTGGTCTACTACGCTAGCAAGACCCTAAATGGTGCTCAACAGTATTATACTACTACGGATAAAGAACTTTTGGCTATTGTCTACGGTTTTGAGAAATTTCGATCTTATCTACTTGGGACTAAGGTGACAGTTTTCACTGATCACGCTGCAATTCGTTATCTCGTCTCAAAGAAGGACTCGAAGCCTAGATTGATTAGAAGGGTTCTTTTTCTTCAAGAATTTAAACTAGAGATCAAGGATATAAAGGGGACTGAAAATCAAGTCGCAGATCATCTCTCGCGTTTAGAGAACCCTATTGCCACTTCATTGGATAAGACATTGATAAATGAGTCTTTTCTCGATGAGCAGCTGTTTGGAGTGCAAGAAGAAGAACCATGATTTGCAGACATTATGAACTACCTTGTGAGTAATATCATGCCTCCCGACTTATCTTATGCTCAAAGGAAGAAGTTTATACATGAAGTGGTATATGTGCAATGAGCCGTTTCTTTTTCGACAAGGAGCTGACCAAATCACCAGGAGATGTATTCCTTACAGCGAAACAGGGGGGATCTTGCGAGATTGCCACTCAACAGCTTATGGAGGACATTATGGTGGAGAAAAGACAGCAGCTCGTATTCTGCAAGCAGGTTTCTTTTGGCCAACCTTGTTTAAAGATGCTCACCAGTTTATTTTGAAATGTGATCGATGTCAATGTGTATGTAATATGTCTAGGAGGGATGATATGCCTCTTAATGTGCTTCTCGAAGTTGAGGTCTTCGATGTTTGGGGAATTGATTTCATGGGTCCATTTACCTCATCCTATAATAATCAGTACATCTTGTTGGCGGTTGATTATGAGTCGGAATGGGTTAAAGTTAAGGCGTTGCCAACGAACGATGCGAAAGTGGTGCTTAATTTTCTTCATAAGCAGATATTCACAAGATTTGGAACTCCAAGAGTCATAATCAGTGATGATGGGTCACATTTCTGTAACCGCAAGTTCACTACTATGATGCAGAGGTATAATGCGAATCATCACGTTGCTACATCTTATCATCCTCAAACGAATGGTCAAGCTGAGTTATCTAACAGGGAGATCAAGCACATTTTAAAGAAAGTTGTGTGTCCATTGAGGAAGGATTGGTCTTTGAAGCTTGATGAAGATGTTTGGGCGTATCAAACAACATACAAGACTCCGCCTAGGGATGTCACCGTATCAGTTGGTTTATGGTAAGGGGTGTCAATTGCTGGTGGAGCTGGAGCATAAGGCATATTGGGCTTTGAAGAAATTGAATCTTGACTTGGATGCAGCTGGAAGGAAGAGGATGCTTCAATTGAATGAGCTCGACGAATTTCAACTTCAAGCTTATGAGAACAATAAAATATATAAGGAGAAAGTCAAGAGGTGGCACAAATGGGGCTTAGTGCTCAAATCATTTGTGCCAGGGCAACAAGTTCTTTTGTTCACCTCTAATCTCCCGAGGCTGAAGTAGAGTATACGAGGCTTCTATCGAAGCCGATCATCAAGGAGCGGGGTTTTCTAGCCATTTGGGAAGGATGGTAAGCTATTGGAGAATATTCTGGAGATGGGCTGGGTTCCTTTTTGTGAGGCACCCGCTTCTGTGCCCATGAGTGTTGTTCACGAGTTCTATGCAAATGTGAAGGCTGAGAAGAATGCCTTCACGGTGGTTTGAGGGAGGACTGTGGATTACAGTGCAGAGGCTATCAGGACGATGATTGAGCAGCCCGCGAGGAAAGTTGGGCAAGACACGTGGAACGATAAGACTCAAGAGGACTTTGATCCGGATCTTATTATTGTACGTTGTGCCAGCCCGACACTCACTGGAAGATTAAGAGGGGTACTACCGAGTATTCTACGTTCCTGGCTTCCAGCATGAACAGGTTTGCACGTGCATGGAACACATTGATTTGTGCTAACATCATACCATCTTCGCATGTGCATGAGATTATTGTGGAGCGTGCACGACTGTTATGGGGCATTCTTCAGGGCGATTATATGGATTTGGGGATGGTTATTTATTAGGGTATCTTGAAGTTCTTGAGGGGGAGTACTATGGGGTCTATTCCGTATGCGTCCATTATGACGAAGCTGTGCGTGGCAGTTGGTGTTCATTGGCCCGCACATGAGCAGTTACAGATCCCGAGTGCTCCTATTGAAAGCATTAATTGGCTATGATACAAGGATGGGATGAAGGCAAGCCCGATCTGAAGGGGCTTGGTTATACTTTTCACCACCTACCTGGTGGGAGGCCAGCTGCTGGGGCTACTCAGGCGAGCAGGACTGCATGGAGATCTCAGCTAGGAGATGAGGCAGGGCCATCGCAGCAGGCACATGAGGAGGAGGAGGAAGGAGCTGATATAGGAGCTAGCATGAGCATGACGCAGTATAGGCGTCTGGCTAGGAGGATGGATGTGATGCATGACATTCACAGCAGGTTTGTATGTGATCTCACCCAGGCATTGGGGATAGCTTTTCAAGCCACCGGTGTTGACATCTAGTGGCCAGTTTTTGGTGAGGATTCTGTGTATCCACCTCCGGACACACCTGACACTCCACCAGTTGAGGGTGATGATTCTGATTAGGTATGCCTGAATTCCTTACTATTATCTTCACTAAGGAAAGTGAATAATTTAAGTTTGGGGGTAGTAGTTGAAGGAATATATTTTGTGTGAGTCACATATAGTTTGCATATTCATGATAGTTTAGTTCATATAGTGCATATTTTTCCATGTAGTTTTTATTTTATTTTATTTTATTGGAAGTTTTTATGATGGTTTGTTCATATAATTCATGCATGTGCATTATAACATGATCCCTTAGATGATTTTTCCGATTAATTTGTGATATTGATGCTAGTGTAGTGATGTCATATTTAGTGATGTTAAGTCTTATCTTATTAATTTGCATGATAGAGACACTTGTATTTCACTAAGTCTTATAGGTTGCTTAAGTGCTAGATCATGATCATGGTTTATTTGTTTGTCAAGGTTTAATCGCTTGTTTATATTTAAAATTTAGGATATTCTCTTAATAATAAAATAACATGGATTTTTAGAAATTGGAGAAAAATTGGATTTCATTGCAAGTTGTTGTGGCTAGGTGTCAAATGGCTAGTAGTCGGCTCATATTTATATGAGTAGCCTAGGGTTGAGCGAGATGGAGCGAAACGCACTCTTTCAGAAATTTGGAAAAAAGAAAAAAAGAGAAAAGAAAAAAGAATAAGTGTTATGTATAATTGATCACGAGTGGGCTCTTTAGTACTCGAGTTATTAAGTTCTTAGGGGACTTTGTGCCTAGTGACCTAAGGTTTTTATAGTCTGGGATCCGCTAACCCAACGCTCGCTGCATGGGTACTATTGTATAAGTCTTTTGTGGACTTCACTCATTGCACGATCAAATAAACATATGTGTGTTGTTTTGTTTGAATAAAAGCATGAATCCATATAAAACTCCAATATAAGAATTGAAGTGTTATAAGTTATTTTGAGTCTAGATTTTTATTTTATTTATACCCTTGTGATTGCCTTGTTGAGTAGTGAGTCATGATTATTAATCTAGTTGTGATAGTATATCTGTAAGCATTTGCACACACGCACGTGTCTAGTTTATAAGTTAATTTGTATGATTTGATTGATCTTTAGGCGAGTAACTGTATTTGTTGAGATGTTGCTCGTTGATTGGTTTAGTTATTCTATTGGGATCATTGCGTTCATATTCAGTGCATTCATATTAGTTACATTCATGCATTTTATTTCTTGTTCTTTGAGTCTGTTTATGCTTGAGAACAAGCATCGATTCAAGTTTGGGGGTATGTTGAGTGGCATTTATGACACTTTATAATGCTCTATTAAGCTTTGAATTGATGCGTTTGTACTCAAGTTGTTAAGTGTTTTAACGTGTTTTCTAATATTTTTGCATTTCAGGCATTATCAAGGTAATCAGGTGAATTAGCATTGTTTTGGTGCTAATTTTGTGTCAAGGTGGTGTTGGAATAAAAGCTCGTGGAAAGCCGACTCGAAGCAGCAAAGAAAATCAGAAATCTGAAGTTTTTCCAGAGGTACGGCGCTCCCACGCTGGTCAAGCGCGCGGCCGTGCCAGGATGTCAGAAAGGCAGTGCGCCCGCACTGGGATAGCGTGCGGCCACGCCGGTGCGAATTCAAAGAATCCTGATTCTATTATAATTACAATTGGAGGACTTCTGGATTGCATGGGGCTGTTATATATATTTGAATAAAGGACGTTTTCAATAGGGAGATGTACCAGAGCGGAAGGAGAGCCGTAAGAAGACCGTTTTAGCACGGATTCAATGAAGACGAAGAATATGTTGTTTTTACTTGTGAATCTTTGTTCTAAGTTGTAACTTGGATGCTAGTTTTCTTATTTGTGAACCTTACTCTTGTTTCGTACTTGGTTTTGTTTATTTGTTATAAAGACTATGTTTGTTATACCATGCTTTTATCGGAACCCACGTTGATGATGAGTCTGATTATGGGCTAATCATTATCGTGGGGTTCTAACGGATTTATTTATGGATTTCTTTAGTTAATTTTTTTTATGCCTTAGTGTGTGGTGATTGTATGATATCCTAGTATTAGTTGTGCGTATTCGTCTTATGAGCGTCATGAACTTATAAGATAGCGTGTTATGTTAGATCACACAACACTATAGAAGGGGGTTGAATATAGTGTTGATACAATCAAATCGATTTAGAACTCAAGTATGTAATAGTAAACAAGTATATTCAATATAATAAACTCTGTTATAATAGAACAATTGTTCTCTCTCAGTGATGAATAATATCACTAAGAGCTGCTAGGTTACAATTAATAATGTTCTCGTTAATGATAACACTTATAGTGTAAACCCTAAGCTGTGTTTATATAGTACATAGTTACAAAATATCTTCTAATTGATATGGAATATAATTATGTCTCCTAAAATATATCAATCAGATACTATCTTCTACAAGTCTTCTAGCTGTCCAACTCTTCATGCATATCTTCCTTTGTTTTAGTTCAGATCCTCTCCTGTAAATCAGCTGCATTCCTTATCTGAAGTACCCGCACTAAAGTCCTGATATAAATCCTGACGGCCTTAAGTTCTCATATAAGTTCTGACTTCCGTAAGTTCTGATTTCCAGTAAGTCCTGATATTAAGTTCTTAAACTAAACACAACAGATTAGACATGACATCACAAATATATCTAAAACTCTCCCCCAACTTGTAAATTATGAAAAATATACAAGTTAATAGATTTGATGATGTCAAAAACATTTAAGTACAAATGCAATGAGAGTTTATTTAGACAACCAACTACAACTTACAGTCCTTGCAGCTTTTACCAATCTTACTGAGTCAATCTGAATCCAAAGTGATTCTTGACAAAGTTTGATATCAGCTTCTCTTCTGCATTTCTCAGGACTTGAGCTAATGTAGCCTTGACTTGCTTCATTTCTTCATCTTGACTTCCAATCTGGTAGATTGCAGTCCTAAGTGCTGAGATGTGATTTCTTTCTAATCCATCACCAAGTCTGATTACTCTTGGATGAGATGATTCTTCATTATAGCACAGACATTTCTCTTCTTCATTGAAATTTCACTTCCATCATCTTCAACTATCTTTGGAACAAATTCTGCAACCCTTGATCCAGAGATTCTGGCTTTATCCCTTATGGTCTTCATGATGAAATTTGACCATCTTCTAGTAATCTCAGACTTTATCTCCAAAAGATAATGAAAGAATTGAATTTCTTTCAGAGATTTGTTCAGTACATCTGATTCTGACATTCTGTATGTTCTTCTATCTTCAAGAAACAGAATCAGCTTTTCTTTCACATTACTCTTATCATGAGTATCCAGTACCACTTGAACAGATATAACCTTGTCAAGGTATTTCTGTGTAACTTCCTCAAGTGGTTTGTCAGTTAATAAAAATGGATCTCCAGTAATTACCTCAACTCCTGTTTTGATCTTGATTTCTTCAGAACCCAATCCAGCTCTGTCTCTTGCTTCTCTGGCTTTCAATCCAACATTCATGAAATCAGATAGCAGTTGACTTTTCTTAGGATCTGATGGATTAACATTTTTCCATAGAAGTTTCCTCTTATCAGTAACTGTGATCTTGTTCAAATCAACTTGAGCTCTGTCAGAGGTTGATATCTTGATGACTTGATCATAGTTTGTTGTTTCATTTATACCTTGTTGTTCTGAAATGTCTTCACTCTGAATAATTTGAGCTATGTTAGAGGTTGTCTTAGATTCTTATGTCACCTTTCTTCTTTTCAGAGTTTCAACAGTTTCATCTTCTGCAGCTGTATCATCAAAAACCTGAACCATTTTGCCCACAGGTTTCATCAGGATTTGAGTAATCTTCATCTCCTGTTTCTTTGTTGGTTCATCAATCTTTCCTTTCCCTTTTGCCTTGGGATCAATTTCAACTTGTGATCTTGTCTTGGGATTTGAAGCCTCAGAAGTTGACCTTTCCTTGATCACAATGCCTTTTACCTTAAACCTTGGAGGTTTCTTTGCATTAGAAGCTTTAGATTTAAGATTTGTCTTCTCATCTGCAAATCTAACTTCTTCCTCCTTTAGAATCTCTAAATCCATTCCAGGATTATCCTTGAGAAACAATCTTCTAGCAATCTCTTCATCAAGTGTCTGAATCTTGGGATCTTTATAGTAGACAGTAGTCTCCCTTCCCTTAAGCTTCAGAGTTTGTAAAAACTTCTGAGAGTCTTGACTTCCTCCTTGAATGAGAATATCAGAACTTGATATCAGACTTTGATCAGCAGAACTTGAGCATTCACAACTTCAGAACTTGTATTCTTCTCTGTAGAAGATTTGCTAGAATCAGAAATTAGTTTCTTTGAAGAAACTTTGCTGCCTTGCTTTCCATGACCTTGACCCTTGCTAGGGTTTCCCTGGTCATCTTCTTTATCATCCTTCTTCTTCAGTGTTTGAATAATAGAGCATTTGGACTTAACTACCTTCTCCCCCTTTTTGGCATCATCTGGTAGGAGTAGAGAGAGAAGAAGTTCCACTGAAGATTGGATTTCATTCAGTTGAGTTTGTTGAGAGGCTTGATTTTACAGAACATCATTTAGTTGGGCATGTTGCTTTTCTTTAACTTTCTCAATAGCCTCTACTTTTTCATGAATAGGTTTGATAAACCTGTTCTTGTCTAGCTTGAGCATCAGGTCCAGCTTATCAGCATTTTCCTGTAGTTTATCAACCTTGGCATAAGTAATGGGGTGTTGAACTTGAAGACTTTTAGTACTGAGAGCTGTGACTTTAAGTTCAGCTTTGAAATTAGAATTTGTCAACAACTCATCAGCTTTTGTAATATGATATGACAGAACTTTTGAGCTGGGAATGAAGTCAGATTCATTCCACTTCTTGGTCCACTCAACTCCTTTGTGAGTTTCTTCCCATGGAACAT
The DNA here is from genome assembly GCF_009905375.1 of Apium graveolens. Classification (NCBI taxonomy): domain Eukaryota; kingdom Viridiplantae; phylum Streptophyta; class Magnoliopsida; order Apiales; family Apiaceae; genus Apium; species Apium graveolens. Next base: position 42,733,645 of record NC_133656.1, on the reverse strand, counting down.
GAGCATCTTCTTCAACAAACTTTTTAAGCAGTGCCTCCTTTCGAAGAATTGGAGCATTTACTGGAGCATTGTCTCCAGAAGTTGAGAGAATTTCATCATCTTCTGACAGTACTAAAGTGTGTGTCATTGACGGTGATTATGGTACAACTTCATCTGTTTCCACATCCAGAATTGGCGTGGTAGGAACTTCAGCATTTAGTGGAGAAACAGGTGGAGTTGTCTCCTTGGCTGGTGCTTCCAGATACAAGATAGTTGGTATGTTCAGCCTGTGAATATCAATTTCAAGACTTAATACTGAATCTTCAACTGTAACAGTTTCTTTGATTGGAGAGACAGGAGGTGTGATCACTGTAGCTTGAACAGTGTCTTCCGCTTGAGTTGGAGGTGGCAAAGCTTCAATCACTATTGATTCTGATGAGATCAGAGATTCCTGATCCCCTTCCTCAACTTCTTCAGCATCTTCAAATTGAATTTGGGCCATATGCACACCTGCTCTAGTCTTCCTTTTTCTACCAAATGGAGGAGAAACATGATCTGCATCAGAATTTGCAGATCTTTTCCTTTTCTGAATTCCAGAACCTTCAGCTTCAGTTTCTTTCTGAAGAGTTGACTCTTCAGCTTCTATCTCCTTCTGAAAAATTACCTTTTCTGCTGTGAAGATAATTCTTGGGAACCCATTCTCACCACCATCATCATAAACACCAGTCTTCCAAAATTCCAGTATTTGTGTTCCTGAGAGTAGTTGTGGTAGGGTCAAAGCATACCCAATCTCATTGTTAGCCAGAAAATCTTGAATAGAATGAAGATCTGATGGAGCATCATCTTTGCTGAGAATAGCCGGGTAGTTATTGGGGACGAACTTGGCTCCATTAAACTTGGGTGCCATTTCTGTAAGAAATTAAGTGAAAAGTTGTGTGTACGAAAGGTGTTTGATAAAATGCATATAATGTTGGATTTTAATCGCAGCGGAGACATGGTAAAACACTTTTACACACATAAAATCCAAATAAAAGCATATAAATCGTGGTAAAAATGAGGGGATCGATTACTAACCTTTAATAGCGATCCAAAAGCAACGATCGGAGATCCTTAGCAGCTGCTCCTCAAACGTGAAGCACTCCACCGGTATCCACCAAGAAAACGACGTTAAGGAGGAGGAGGAGGTGGAGAGAATTTGTTTTTCTAAAACTTTTGGGTTTTTTTGGGTTCGAATAAAAATAGGGTCTATAATAGTATATTTATAGGCAAAATTTTCAGCTGAAATTTTCCCATAAATATTATTATTATTATCCCATTTATTATTCTCATTAATAATTAAAACACCTTTTAATTATTAATCATTTTTCTAAATACTTTAGAAATAATTCTCTCTCTTAATTTAATTTCCAAAAATTAAATCCTTAATTAATAATATTAAGAACTTTTCTTAATTAATTTATAATCAATTAAATCTCATTTAATCAATTATTAAATTTGCCAATTAATTATTTATTTTACAAATAAATAATTATTAGCCATTATTAATTAATTCCTCCACCATTAATTCATTCTCTTTTTATGGTGTGACCCTGTAGGTTCAATATTAAGCCGGTAGTAGAAATAAATAATTATAAAACTATTTTATCATTAATTATATAAATTCTCTAATTTATTAAATATGATTAATTAATTAATCACATTTATTCTACATCGTGAAGGATACTTCTCAGCATATCGCGACTATCCGGATAATACGAATTCAATGCTTAGAATACCAAGAACCTATTCAGTGAATAGTTACCGTACAATAAACTCCTTCTACCCGACAATGTCCCGATTAAATACAAGGCATGGATCTCGTGTCAAGCCTATCTAATTTAATCACTTGCTTACCATTTACTATGCTCAGTTCTATATAAATTAGAAACTCCTTTCAAATTTCATTCACTCTGGCCAGAGATTCCTGAACTAGCATAAGTGGATCAGCCTTGAACATTCGCTTCCTTCACTGGAAGGGGTAGATCCTATATTGATCATACACTATCTTCGTGTACAAATTCCTATACCCAGTAGAGCCCTAATAATTGTCCCTGGAGACTAAGAACAAAACCAAAGCATAGTTTAGTGTACACAAGATGACTATGATGACCTCAAGTCTAAGGATAATTGTACAACTATCACTATGTGAACAACTGCTGACACGTGAGTGAACTCCATCAGTTGTTCAGCTGTGCGAGTCATGTTCAGTGAACTTATTCTATAATAAGCACCTACATACTAGCTATAGTGTCACCACACAAATGTCTATCAGAACAGACATCCTTCATAATGAAGCAAGCATAGTATGTACCGATCTTTGTGGATTATTAATTACCAGTTAGTAATCCTATGATCAGGAACTATTTAAGTTTAGAGTTATCATCTTTTAGGTCTCACTATTATGATCTCATCATAATCCATAAAAGCTTTACTCTAAACTATGGTATATCTTATTTAAACACTTAAATAGATAGAGCCCGTAATAAAAACAAAACAAGTCTTTTATTAATATCAATGAAATCAAAACAGATTACATAAAGAGTTATTCCTAAATCCTAATACATGATTGGACTTAAGACATATTCCTTTCAATCTCCCACTTGTACTAAAGCCAATTACTCTGGTATCTAATACCCATCTTGTCTTTATGACGATCAAAGTGACTTTCATAAAGTAGCTTTGTGAGTGGGTCTGCTATGTTGTTATGTGTGTCAACTCTAATTCAATACAATAAAAGAAATGTTATCGCGCTCCCACTAACCCTTTTGTAGACGCATGGTTCATCTACGTTTTTGATAAAATCAAACTCTTTGATTGTCTCATCAAAACGAATGTTCCATCTTTCGAGAAGCTTGCTTTAAACCACATATGGTTCGCAGCAGCTTACACACTAGGTTTTCTTTTCTCTTGGAAAGAAAACCATCTGGCTATTTGCCAGATCTCATAGTTATAGTAAGCGGCAATCGCAAGCAAAATCCGAACTGATTTTAACAGGGCTACAGGTAAAAGGTTTCATCAAAGTCAATCTATTGCCTTTGTTTGAATCCTTTTGCCACAAGCCTGGCCTTATAGGTCTCCACCTGGCCATTTGCTCTAATCATTCTTTCGTATACCGTATACATAGATTCCTTTTTGGATTTCATGGCACTATGCCATTTCTCTGAGTCAACACTACTCATAGCCTCATTATAGGTCACAGGGTCGTCATCATCAATGATCGACAACTCATTGTCATTCTTAATGACAAGGCCATATTACCTCTCAGGTTGGCGAGACACTCTCCCTGTTCTATGAATGGGCTATTCCACAAAAGTTTGTTCAGTAAGAACAGGTGTTTCCACTTGATCCGTAATAGTTTGTGCTTCTTGAACTTCATCAAGTTCAATTTTGCTCCCACTGTATCCTTCAAGGATAAACTCCTTTTCCAAGAAGGTAGCATGTCTGGAGACAAACACCCGATGATCGGTGTAAAAGTAATACCCTAAAGTCTCTTTAGGATATCCCACAAAACTACATTTTACGGATCGAGATTCCAGCTTATCTGGGTCAACTTACTTGACATAAGCTGGACATCCCCAAATCTTAACGTGTTTAAGACTCGGTTTCCTTTCTTTCCATATCTCATACGGAGTTTGAGGAACAGATTTGGAAAGCACCTTATTCAGTAAATATGCTGAGGTTTCCAATGCATAACCCCATAGGAATACTGGAAGATTCTCATAGCTCATCATGGACCGAACTATGTCTAACAAAGTTTGATTTCTCCTTTCAGATACCAATCTGGAGGAGTCCACTGGGAGACTATACCATTTACTTTGAGATAATCTAGAAACACTCCATTAAAGTATTCACCACCTCGATCTGATTGAAGAGTTATAATACTATATTTGGTTGTTTCTCCACTTCATACTTATACTCTTTGAACTTTTCAAAGGCTTCAGACTTGTGTTTCATCAAACACATATCCGAATCTAGATCTATCATCTATGAAAGTAATGAAGTATGAAAATCCACCCATGGCTTGCGTAGTCCACATGCATCTGTGTGTACCATTCCTAGCAAATTTGCAGCCCTCTCTCCATGTCTATTAAATGGAGACTGTAGTGCCACAATGAAGTGAGATTTTCATCATCCCTTTTCTTTTATTAGTTTGTTCAATCTGAAGTAAATTATGTCACATATATACAGACCATTATTTAAAGCACCACGTCCATAAAGAATATTATCTCTAAGAATAGAACATTCATTATTCTCAATAATAAATGAAAATCCAGCCAAGTCTAACATGGGAATAATATTCCTCACAATCGAGGGAACAAAATAACAATTATTTAAAACAATAGTCTTGCCCATAGGCATATGTAAATGAAATGATTCTACATCTTCAGCAGCAACTCTTGCTCTATTTCCCATCAGTAGAATCACCTCCTCTTCCTCAAGAGTCCTACTTCTCCTTGGTCCCTGCAACAAATTGCAGATATAAGAACCATAGGCGGTATCTAATACCCAAGTAGAAATTTAATTTAATGATGTATTCACTTCTATCATGAACATACCTGAATCAGAAGCGGTAGTCTCACTACCCTTCTTCTTCTTCAATTCTGCAAGGTAAACCTTGCAGTTCCTCTTCCAGTGCCCCACCTTGTTACAGTGAAAGCAAACAACTTTGCTCTTGGGGTCTTTAGCTTTTGGTAGAACCGGCTTTTCTTCACCTACTTTCTTCTTCTTGGAAGAGTTCCTCTTCCTTTTCTTAGGATTGGAACCTTCACCAATTAGAAGAACAGAACTCTTCTTAGGGGGAAAATTCGATTCCGCAGTCTTCAACATGTTGTGGAGTTCAGGCAGGCTGACATCCAACTTATTCATGTGAAAGTTCACAACAAACTGTGAGAACGAACTCGAAAGCGATTGCAAGACCAAGTCTTGGCTCAGCTCCCCATCCATGGCAAAAGCAAGTTGTCCAAGACGTTCAATCAAATTGATCATCTTAAGTACATGGTCATTCACAGATGATCCCTCAAACATCCTACAACCGAACAACTCCTTCGATATCTCATATCGAGCTGTCCTCCCCGCCACATCATACAATTCTTGTAGATGCATTAGGATAGTGTGAGCATCCATATGCTCATGTTGCTTCTGCAGCTCAATGTTCATGGAAGCTAGCATGATGCATTGAGCAACATTTGCATCATCTATCCACTTACGATACACAACATGTTCATCATTATGTGCATCACTAGCAGGTTCAGTAGGCTTAGGTGAGTCAATCACGTATTCCAGCTTCTCAATCCTGAGAACAATTCTCAAGTTTCGAAGCCGGTCAGCATAATTAGGACCAGTCAATTTGTGAGCATCTAGTATGCTCCTGAGTGATAGTGCAGAAGATATAACGTACAAAGTAAATCTGTAAATGATAAACACATAACAACACTTAGCAAATATTCGATTTCATTTTAAAACACTATATGAATCGGGTCTTTATTCATAAGTGGCTCCCACTAGTTTACCTAATTTATTCAACCCCCTACGTGAAAAATTAAGCATTCATAATGCTAGTGGGAATAGGGATCATACATTCCATTACACAACCCCGGCTGTGGCATGAAACGCCATGTAATGTTCAATAGGCAGACAACTCTTGTCAATTACATCTAATGTTATTCCCTAATAAAACTTTAGCCTCCTGAATAATTGAGTCACGGCTGTGGCATGACAAACTCAATATTCTAAGTCAAGTCTAACCCAACATTCCGTACAGTTGAATCAGTCCCCAAAGGCCCACGGCTGTGGCACGTACCGACCTTTAGATTCTTATTCAATGTACACATCTCTATGTAATAGACAAGTATTTCTTATTTCGAAATCAAAGCCCTCGGCTGTAGCACGAACCGACAATGATTCAAAAATAAGAACTACTTTTCTATCATGTTGGAAGGCTATGACCGACACAAGCCCGTTGTGTCATTGGCCAATTACTACTTGATATTATTTAATTTTAGAGGGATTATATTACGTTACAATCATAATCATATTATAAAGAGATTCTTCCTTTTAAATTAAATGTTTCAAATCAATAATCAATAATCAGATGATTCCCAGATCGGGTGGAGCATTGTCAAGAGGCGTCACTTAATAACCCTTTCTTACATATAGAAATCTGTTGTTGACAGAATCATCATTTCTCTCATATCAAAAATTCATATTCAATTACGTGTTTCATAAACACAAGAATCTCATGATTGTATTCATAATATTATTATTAAGGTTATGAAACACTTTCACTATACTAGATTGTCTAACAAGCGCCTTATGTTCATTTAAGTTCACCTAAATCTATCATCGCATGATAAACTAAGCATATATTATATATATAAACATGAATAAACATTAAGGTAGACATGTTATATCATCTAGCATATTAGTCTAAGCATTATACATCTCTATGTATCACATGAAGCATTTAAAAGCAATTAAAAATAGTTAAAAACAGCTTTAAAACACTTTCGGAAATATAAACAGTTCAAAACTTTTATATAAACTAAAATTGATCACTCCATTAGATCCGTCTCGGAAAAACGAATCCAACGGTATATTGCACGCCTAAAACGGAGTTACGAAACTCCCATAAAATCAATTTTAATGTAAACAGTCGGGCTGTAACGCATTACAAGAACGCGTTACAAGCCCTGTAACGCATTCCGGTGATGCGTTACAACCCTTTTAACCAATTAAAAGGTGTAACGCATTCCGTGAATGCGCCACAGGGTGTAACGCATTCCCGGAATGCGCGACACCCTTTTTTTTCTTTTTTTTTCTTTTGCAGCAGCCGCCGTTGCTGTCCTCCTCGAACTCCGCGCCTGACAGCCGTACCTTTTCTTTCTTTCCGTGCAGCAGCAACAGCAGACAACACAGACAATACAAATATATATATATACTATATATACATATATTTATACTTATTAAATAATATATATATATATATATGATTTATTTAATCACGAATTTAATTGCAAGAATTTCAAAAATTCATAATAAAAATCTATACATCATAAAATTATGAAAAAAATACCCAGACGATCTACAACACTTGTAGAACCCAGATCAACATTCAAAATTATTCTGAGAAACAATTTCTCATCAGACAAAATTAATCCATGATATAACTTGTAAAAATCATAATTAATTCATACAAGCACATAAAATTCTGAAATTTTTATCACATATCTATATGCATACAACCTAAGCTCTGATACCAGTGTTGGATTTTAATCGCAGCGGAGGCATGGTAAAACACTTTTACACACATAAAATCCAAATAAAAGCATATAAATCGTGGTAAAAACGAGGGGATCGATTACTAACCTTTAATAGCGATCCAAAAGCAACGATCGGAGATCCTTAGCAGGTGCTCCTCAAACGTGAAGCACTCCACCGGTATCCACCAAGAAAACGACGTTAAGGAGGAGGAGGAGGTGGAGATAATTTGTTTTTCTAAAACTTTTGGGTTTTTTGGGTTCGAATAAAAATAGGGTCTATAATAGTATATTTATAGACAAAATTTTCAGCTGAAATTTTCCCATAAATATTATTATTATTATCCCATTTATTATTCTCATTAATAATTAAAACACCTTTTAATTATTAATCCTTTTTCTAAACACTTTAGAAATAATTCTCTCTCTTAATTTAATTTCCAAAAATTAAATCCTTAATTAATAATATTAAGAACTTTTCTTAATTAATTTATAATCAATTAAATCTCATTTAATCAATTATTAAATTTGCCAATTAATTATTTATTTCACAAATAAATAATTATTAACCATTATTAAATAATTCCTCCACCATTAAATCATTCTCTTTTTATGGTGTGACCCTATAGGTTCAATATTAAGCCGGTAGTAGAAATAAATAATAATAAAACTATTTTATCATTATTTATATAAATTCTCTAATTTATTAAATATGATTAATCAATTAATCACATTTATTCTACATCGTGAGGGATACTTCTCAGCATATCGCGACTATCCGGATAATACGAATTCACTGCTTAGAATACCAAGAACCTATTCAGTGAATAGTTACCGTACAATAAACTCCTTCTACCCGACAATGTCCCGATTAAATATAAGGAATGGATCTCGTGTCAAGCCTATCTAATTTAATCACTTGCTTACCATTTATTATGCTCAGTTCTATGTAAATTAGAAACTCCTTTCTAATTTCATTCACTCTGGCCAGAGATTCCTGAACTAGCATAAGTGGATTAGCCTTGAACATTCGCTTCCTTCACTGGAAGGGGTAGATCATATATTGATCATACACTATCTTCGTGTACAAATTCCTATACCCAGTAGAGCCTTAATAATTGTCCCTGGAGACTAAGAACTAAACCAAAGCATAGTTCAGTGTACACAAGATGACTATGATGACCTCAAGTCTAAGGATACTTGTACAACTATCACTATGTGAACAACTGCTGACACGTGAGTGAACTCCATCAGTTGTTCAGCTGTGCGAGTCATGTTCAATGAACTTATTCTATAATAGGCACCTACATACTAGCTATAGTGTCACCACACAAATGTCTATGAGAACAGACATCCTTCATAATGAAGCAAGCATAGTATGTACCGATTTTGGCGGATTATTAATTACCAGTTAGTAATCCTATGATCAGGAACTATTTAAGTTTAAAGTTATCATCTTTTAGGTCTCACTATTATGATCTCATCAAAATCCATAAAAGCTTTACTCTAAACTATGGTATATCTTATTTAAACACTTAAATAGATAGAGCCCGTAATAAAAACAAAACAAGTCTTTTATTAATATCAATGAAATCAAAATAGATTACATAAAGAGTTATTCCTAAATCCTAATACATGATTGGACTTAGGACATATTCCTTTCATATAAGAGAGTCCGTCAGAAAATAGAGAGAGAGAGAGAGAGAGAGAGAGAGAGAGAGAGAGAGAGAGAGAGAGAGAATAAAAGAAATAATAGATAAAGTAAGAGTAGGTAAAAAATTATGAAATATTTTAACTCTAATATATATACTCTTTCCACTCAACGGCTCTTTTTTTGGAAGTAAAACAGACATTGGACACCTGTCACGCAGTAAATAGTCAAAACAGTGGTTAGTGGGCACGAGAAATGTGCAGTAATTATTGCTCACATGCTGTTTTCAAAATAAACACGCAACCCATAAACCAAATCATTATCACTATTTTTATCTCACTTAAATATTTTCCGACAAAATGACCGTTACAGTAAAAACTAAAAATAAGTCAAGTAAATATATAATGCCACGTAAGCATCAAAGTTTCCATCAGGATTTGCATCAGAACTTGACTATTATCAGAACTTAATGGTCATCAGAACATGGATTCTGTACTCAAAAAGTGAATGACTGTTTCTGTGATTCTTCACACAAATACTGACTGGTTTCTTCAGAGTTTAATTATCAGAACTTTCATCAGAACTTGTCCTCAGAATTTATGCAAATAATACTTAACTGTTTGTCATAAACAACTTAATCACCACAGTATATTTCATCATTCCTTTGGAGTGATAGTGTGTGCATGTGCAAATGATCAGATAAAGATTAAAGTTTGATAAACTTCAGCATATCTTAGAAATAAGGCATAACTAAGAAAAGTGCTTAAAATCTGACTTTAATTTTGAAGTCTACTATAGAATAAATTTATGCAAGAGTACACCTCAACTGTTTGTGCTCATTTTATGCATCTTTTGAAATTCTTTAGACATTGACTTCTCAGTGTAAATGAGTTACAACTTCCATCAGAATTTATGTTGTTATCAGAGTATTTCTCCAGTAATTAGAGAATGTGAAAAGTCACCAAGAAAAATCAATTTGTTTTTTTAATGCATATAACTTAATACCAACAATGCACTTGGATCTTCCCTCTCACATAAATTACTCTAGATCTCAAAGGAGTACTTGATTTCAATTTTTTCTTTTCTTTTGTTTTCTTCAGATAAGTGAGGCTTATCAAGCATGTAGTTCATCCTTAAGATTTACTGACATCAGAATTTGACAGATAAGAAGCAATAATCTAGTTTGTGACTTAGTAATAAGATACATAAAGTAAATTTGACTAAGATCAAAATCAGAATTTGCTTGTGTTATTGATTTTCACATAAACAATTAATTCAAATATGGGATACATAGTTTGTTAAAGACTACTAAGTCAACATCTAACAAGATAATCCTCATTGGATTGAATAGTCACAGAACATTCAAAACACTATCAGAGTATATAGAATCACATCAGATAATAATCAGTATTTAATATATTACAATTTAAGCATAGATTACATGGAGATAACACAATCTGTAAACACTGATCATAAAGTCTGATGCATGAGAACAAAAACTAAACAGATTTTGAGAAAGAACCTGAAACCATTCCAAGTTCATTTACCAGTCTTGTAAAAGTAACTTCACATAGTGGTTTTGTGGATATATCTGCTAGTTGCTAATCTGTTGGGACAAAATGTAATTCCACCGTACCTTCCATCACATGTTCCCTTATGAAATGGTACCTAATGCTGATGTGCTTTGTCATTAAGTGTTGAACTGGATTACCTGTCATAGCAATAATACTTTGATTATCATAGTAAATGGGTATTTTAGAAAATTCTAACCCATAGTCCAGTAACTGATTCTTCATCCAAAGAATCTGTGCACAATAGTGGCCATGGGAGTTGATGCAGTTAGTAATATCTACTAATGCTCCAGTATCTTTATCTAACTTGGTGGCAGTGGCCATGGGAGTTGATGCAGTTGAACTTTCTTGTACCTAATGCTGATGTGCTTTGTCATTAAGTGTTAAACTGGATTACCTGTCATAGCAATAATACTTTGATTATCATAGTAAATGGGTATTTTAGAAAATTCTAACCCATAGTCCAGTAACTGATTCTTCATCCAAAGAATCTGTGCACAATAGTGGCCATGGGAGTTGATGCAGTTAGTAATATCTATTAATGCTCCAGTATCTTTATCTAACTTGGTGGCAGTGGCCATGGGAGTTGATGCAGTTGAACTTTCTTGTATTCCAAATTTCTTGAGTAAATTTCTAGTGTACTTGGATTGATTTATGAAAGTACCTTCTTCAGTTTGCTTGACTTGAAGTCCCAGAAAATAGCTAAGTTCTCGCATCATACTCATTTAATATCTTGACTGCATTAACTTGGAAAATCTTTCACAAAGTTTTGTATTTATAGAGCCAAAGATGATATAATCAACATATATTTGTACCAAAAGTAAGTCCTTTCCATGGTTGAGGTAGAACAGAGTTTTATCAATTCTGCCTCTAGTAAATCCACTTTCCAGAAGGAATTGAGCTAATGTCTCATACCATGCTCTTGGAGCTTGCTTAAGGCCATAAAGTGCTTTGTCAAGCCTGAAGACATGATTTGGAAATTTTGGATCTACAATGCCTGGAGGTTGTTCAACATAGTCTCCATTGAGAAAAGCACATTTCACATCCATTTGAAAGACTTTAAACTTCTTGTGAGCAGCATAAGCCAAAAAGATTCTTATGGCTTCCAATCTAGCAACTGGAGCAAATGTTTCATTATAGTCAATACCCTCCTGTTGAGATAACCCTTTAGCAACCAACCTTGCTTTGTTTCTTGTAATTATGCCATCACTGTCAGTTTTATTTCTGAACACCCATTTTGTGCCCACAATGGATCTGTTCTTTGGACTTGGCACTAGGGTCCAGACTTTATTTCTTTCAAATTCATTTAACTCTTCCTGCATTGCTTGCACCCAACCAGCATCTTGAAGAGCTTTTTCCACTTTCTTTGGTTCAATCTGAGACAGAAAAGAATGATAGAGATATTCATTTATTGTTGTTGTTCTAGTTCTGACACCTGCTTCAGGATCTCCAATTATTAAGTCAGGTGTATATAATTTAGTCCACTTCCTTGCAGATGGAAGTTGATCTCTAGAACTGGATCCTCCCCCATGATCCATGCTGTCTCCATCAACATTTTCTAATGCTCCCCCTGAAGTTATGCTCTCTGAAATTCCAGAATTTGAGTTGGATCCTTCAGGAATTGAAGAATCAGAGTTTCCAGAATTATCAGAATTGGCTCATCAGAACTTGATGAATCAGAACTTGAAGAGCCATTGACAGGTTTTGATACTTCTTGAGAGTCTTGAGATGTGATAGGATCATTAGCTTGCTCCCCCTGAATAGGTGCATTTTCCTTTTGAGCAATTACTATAGTTTCAATGACATCAGAATTTAACCCGTCAGAACTTATAGGATCAGGATTTAGGTCATCAGAATTTACAGAATCAGAATTTACATCTTCATTTTCAAAGCTCAGCTGATCATGATCATTGAAATCTTCAAGTCCAGTAATCTTTTTATCATCAAAAGATACATTGATAGATTCCATGACAACCCGTGTTCTTAAATTGTAGACTCTGAAGGCTTTTGTGGAAAGTGGATATCCAAAAAAAATTCATTCATCGGCTTTTAGATCAAATTTTGACAGCTGTTCAGGATGAGTCTTAAGAACAAAACACTTGCATCCAAATACATGAAAGTATTTCATATTTGGCTTCTTTTTCTTCACCATCTCATATGGTGTTTTTCCATGCTTGTTTATGAGTGCAGCATTCTATGTAAAACAAGCAATCTGCACAGTTTCAGCCCAAAAATAGGTTGGTAACTTTGCTTCATCAAGCATAGTTCGTGCAGCTTCAACAAGAGTCTTGTTCTTTCTTTCTATAACTCCATTCTGCTATGGAGTTCCAGGTGTAGAAAATTCCTGCTTTATTCCATACTCTTTGCAGAAATCTTCCATGATTGAATTCTTGAACTCGGTGCCATTATCACTTCTAATGATTTTAACAGAATCTTTGATTAACTTATCCAGCTGTCTAACATGATCAGTTAGAGTAGATGCAGTTTCATTCTTCTTGTGCAAGAAATACACCAAGTGTATCTTGTGAACTCATCCACTATAACTATAGCATATTTCTTCTTTGGAATTGACATCACATTGACTGGACCAAATAGATCAACATGCAGCAAGTGATAAGGCTCAAGAACTGAGGATTCAGTTTTGCTCATCAATGAAGATTTTCTTTATTTTGCCTTTTGACATGAGTCACAAAGACCATCAAGAGAAAATACTGATTTTGGCAGTCCTCTCACAAGATCTTTCTTTACTAGCTCATTTATGTTGTTGAAATTTAAATGAGAGAGTCTCTTGTGCCAATTGCAGCTTTCTTCAATTGATGCTCTACTTAACAGACAGATTGTAGAACCATCAGAATTTGTTGAAATTCTGGCTTCATATATGTTACCATGTTTGTAACCTTTCAGAACCACTTTGCCTGTAGAATTACTTACAACTTTACAGTGTTCTTCAAAGAAATCCACATGATAACCTCTATCACAGATTTGACTCACACTTAACAGATTGTGTTTAAGTCCTGAGACAAGAGCTACTGTTTCAATTATGACATTCCCAAGATTCATATTTCCATATCCCAGAGTCTTTCCCATGTTTCCATCTCCATAAGAAACTCGTGGGCCAGCTTTCTCCATAAAGTCTGATAACAGGGCTTTATTTCCAGTCATATGTCTTGAACATCCACTATCCAGAACTAGGATGTTTTTCCTGTTGCCCTGCAATCACAAAGACCACTATTGGTTACTTTTAAGGACCCAGACTTGCTTGGATCCTTTGGCCTTTTTAAGTTTGTTAGCATTTGCAGCGGATTTAGTTTCAGAGTTTATGCTAACATGCTTTTTATCAGACTTTATATCAGACTTTGCATCAGAATTTACACTAGAAGGAATTACACTAACTTTTTTTAAAGAAGGTTTTATTTGATAATAATCATAGTACAAACTATGATATTCCTTACAAGTATAAATAGAATGACATAAACTACCACAATGAAAACAAGGATTTTGTGGTTTAAACCTAACAGACTGACTCTTAAGTCCTGATCTAGGAGGTAAAGAGTTTATATCTTTATTTTTCCTGCAAAAAGAAGCAAGATGGTTAGATTTTCTACAATTATAGAATTTCTTTCTAGGAGCATTAGGAACATGCATATAATTATTGCTTTTATTCACACCTTCCTTTCCATTCCTATTTTTCCTAGCTTCCTTTACCTTGTTCACATTTCTAATCTCTTTCAGCTTATGCTTAAGCTGCTTCTTTGTCATTAAACCTATATTTACTGAAGCTGGTTTGTCCTGTTTTAATTTGTCAGAAGTTGACTTTTCTTTGACTTATGTCTTAGAGTCTTTCATCTTTTCAGAATCAGATACAACAGTTTTTGCTACAAATTTAACAGGATTAATTTTAGGCTTATCATCTTTCTTGGTAAAGTTTGGTTTATATGACACAGTTTCCTTTTCTTCTTTATCATCTAGGTTACCTAGTCCTTCTTTCCAATTTTTCTATTTTCTAAGATTTTCTGGGTTGTTCTTCCAGAGTTAGTCCAAGTTTTGATTATCTCCTTTTCCTTTTCCAGTTCAGATTTAAGAGATTTATTCAGTTTTAGCACTTCATCTCTGACATACAAAGCCTCATCTCTTTCTTTCTGAGTTTGATGAAATATAACTAACTCTTTTTCTAAGTAGTCATTTCTGTTTCTAAGAGCAAGACTTTCAGATGTTAATCTTTCATTTGTTAAAGTCTGATCTCTAAAACTAATGAACATGGTTTTAAGATATTATCTTAGCTCAGAAATATCATCAATATGACAAGCAAGAGTTGAATGAGGTACCTTCAATTCAGCAGCATCAGAACTGCTATCAGCATTTGCCATTAAAGCATAGTTCACCTCATCTTTAGAATCTGAAGTGTCTGCCCAGTTTTTCATCTTTGTGATAAGTGCCTGGCCTTTATCACCCTTTCCTTTCTTGCAGTCACGAGAGATGTGGCCTCTTTCACCACAATTGTAGCATTTGACATTTGAGTTATCTCCTCTGTCAGACTTTCTTCCTTTACCTTCAGACTTTCTGAACCCTTTCTTTTCAGAACTTCCACCTTTCTTGGAAAACTTCTTGCCCTTTCTGAATTTCTTGTAGGCTATCTTTAAGATACCTTTCACCATAAGAGCACACAGTTGCATCATCTCTGGATCAACATCCACTTCAGATAAATTTTCAGATTCTGAATCATCATTATCAGAATATGATGACTCTGAATCAGACTGTATGATGAAAGCCTTTCCTTTGCCCCTTATTGAGACAACCACTTTAGGAGATTCCTCATCAGCTTTAAGTGCAACTGTCTTTGACTTTCTTCTATTCCTTTTGCTCCTTTGATCCATCTCAAGTTCATGAGTCTTGAGCATACCATAAATTTCATCAAGAGTAGTTTCCGTAAGGTCATAGTTGTCAAATCCCAATTTTCAGGAAGAGCTAACAGGAATTTTAGATTTGAATCTTCAAGATCATATTCCTTGTCCACCAGTGACAGATCATTCAAGAGTTTACAAAACCTGTCATATAAATCAGTTAATGACTCATCAGATTTTAAGTCAAAGTGCTCATACTCCTGTGTGAGTATTGTCTTCCTGTTCTTTTTGATGGCTTCAATTCCCTGGCATCTTGTCTCCAAATCATCCCATATTTCCTTTGCAGTCTTGCATCCAATAACCCTATTTGACATGACATTGTCAATTGCACTATACAGCAAATGCCTTACCCTTGCATCATTGGCAATAGATGAGATATCTTCAGTTGTGTAATCACCTTTCTCCTTTGGTATCATCTTTGCTGGATGATCAGCAACTACAACAGAAAGCTTGGTAGGCTTATATGGTCCATCATTAATTCTATCAAGGTATTCTGGATTTCTGGCTTCCAGAAATATAGCCATCTTTACCTTCCATATAGGATACTCAGATGCTCTCAGTATGGGAACCCTAATACTCTCATATCGATTGTGAGTTTGATTTTTTTGAGTATCTTGAGTTTTGGTGGGCTTAGTTGGAGTTTGTATTTCTTCAGACATGATTGTAAACTGGATCTCACTGTTTGTATATCAACAAAGAGGCTCTGATACCACTTGTTAGGTCACACAACACTATAGAAGGGGGTTGAATATAGTGTTGACACTACGCCATAGATTGGATTTTGCAACCCTTCACAGCGGGGTTGCAAAGAAAAGTGTAATAGTAGCCTTCAAAACCAATGTCTACCGCAACCCCTCCTTTTTGATGATGCGGTAGAGTCAAAATGTGTTACCAAAATGACATATATAATTAAAGATGATTTCTTTGAATTTAACTAATTAGTAATTTTTTACATAGAAATGAAATAATAATTGAAATATATATTTTATTTATTTTTAGAAGTTAATAATATTAGTGTAATTGAAAGTTTAAAAACTTATCAAGTCAGTAGTGGATTGATTTACAATATACATAGTTGAACTTATTTATTATTCAAAACAATAAATAAATATAAATGTATATAAATAAATAAATAATTGAGTTTTAAAGGAAGTACATATAAATAAATATCAAAACAATCTTTTTCTTCACAATTGAACATTTTCAATATATAAAATAATTTTAAATAAATATATTGAATTTAAATTTAAACTAATGTATTTTCATATAAATGTAAAAGACAAATATTCATTCTATTGTTATTTCCCCCTTAATCAAAGTTGTTGAAATTTCCCTTTTTGATATCAATTATTTCCCCCTCTTCTTCAGAAAAACTAAATTAACTCTCATCTCTCTATCTCTCATCTCTCACTCTCACCCTCATCTGAAACCCTCCATCTCTCTCTCGTCTCTCACTATAATAAATCACCTGCACAACCACTCACCTCTGCTCTACTTACCACAAATTGCACTTACTTATGTTCCACTCCCCTCCGTCATGTTCAACTCTATTCGATTTATCGAAACTCGACTCTCACTCACTCGATTCGTTTGAGTAGATGCTCAATTTGATTTTTTCGAATAAGTATGTGGGAAAGATAAAAACTTCAAGTGTAAACTTGGATTATAATTTCAATTAAGTTTTAAATGGGGGATTTTTTGAACTGAAAACCCTAATTTCTTTTATCTATTTTTTTCTTACTTTTAGTTGGAGATTTGTTTGACTTGATTGAGGATCTGGTTGTCATGGTGGGAACGAAGGAGGTGAGACTCACAATTGTTAGTATTTGAACGTTGTTGTGGGACAGAGCACAGGTACCGTGTTCTTTTATTTTGTTGTAGTGAAATCATTGGTTTACCATATAATCGGACTTAATACTTATTGCTTAATCTTTTTTCTTTCTCTCATCTTTTTCAATTCAATTAACTTACTTAAATCTCTCTCTCTCTCTCACTCTCTCTCTCTCTCTCTCTCTCTCTGTCGCTTTCTTTGTGAATTGTAGAATTATATAATGGGAGAGATTAAAGACAACGATGCTTACGAAGAAGAGCTCATCGATTACGAGGAAGAAGACGAGAAAGCCCCTGACTCTGCCACTGCTAAGGCCAGCACTGACGCCGTCAAAAAGTAAAATTTTTAACTTGCTTTATATGCGTTTACTTATATTAAGTGCTTTGAATTTGAATTATTGCTTATGTTGAATTGTTAATTGTTTTTTTGTGTAGAGGTTATGTTGGTATTCACAGCTCAGGATTCAGAGACTTCTTGTTGAAGCCGGAGCTTCTCCGAGCCATTGTGGATTCCAGATTTGAACATCCTTCAGAAGGCAAGATTTGATTTATTAGATCTTTAATTAGTCGAGTATATAAGTTGCTGTTGTACAATATGCTTTTTATATGTATGTCATTTGCTTGCTGTATTGTAGTGTAAATTAAATTATCTGAACTCGGACAACCTATATCGATTAACCGTGTCATATGTTGCTTATGTATTAAAAGTATTTTTCCTACTTGTTGTCTTTTAGTATAAATAGTTATCTGAACTCAAAGAACTTGTACTGAGTAACCTTGTCATCAGTTGCTGCTGTATTAAAACTATTTCACCTGCTTGTCATCTTTAAGTATAAATAGTATAATTGTGACAAAAAAAAGACTTACCTGCTGATCGTATATGACATGAGGAGCAGCACCATTTTGTATATTGAAAACATAGAGGTTATTTCAGAATATGAATATTGATTTGCTGCCTGAAGTAAAAAAATTATGTTTTGAAATCTTGCATTACTTTTATTCATCTCTTTTTCAAAGTGAACAATGCGCTATCGGTATCGGTTTTCTTTTTAAAGTAGAACAGTAAATATCTCCCTATTTTGCCTGTTACATTTGCTATGTTTAGGTTAAGGCATTTATCCATGATTGTATCATATTTTGTTTCTGTCATTGACTTTCCGTCTTTTGAAACTCTGAATTTATAAGTAAAAACTCCAAGTCCTAGATGTAATAACGTGAACTCTACCTTTTTTTGTGAGGGAGGCTATATAGATCATATCTGATGTCATTTTCAATTTTGCAGGCATTATCAAAGACCTCGACAACAGATGACGTAGCTTACCTGGAGAAGCAGTTTGCACTGTTGGAGCCAAATAAGCTTAACTGCATAAACTTGGAAAACATTAGATACAATTAATCATAAAGTGGTAAATGTTCCCACACATGTCTCATATCTATTAAAACTGAATATAGAAGATCACACACACTTCATGGATCTATATATCTTATCAATATCTTGTAGTCATGGGTCTCTCTATATTGGAGCTTTCACATATGAGTACATGACTGTTTGTTGGTTTCATGATTACATATTGTTTATTGTATGTTCCTTTTGATGACTAATATAATATGTATGGTTGCGCATTAATGATTGGTCTTTGTTTGCTTATTCACCATTTCCTAAGTGATTGGTCTGTTTGCTTATTTACCATTTTTGTACATTACTAGGTTCTTGACATCATTTGATATGTTACGTCAACTCTTTGACTATGTTTGTCGGGCACAGAAAGTCATGCAGGTCAATAATCTATCTGAAATGGTCACTATTTTACGTGGATTTGTGGAGGCTGACTTTTCAGTGATAAGTTTATTAAATCTTTGTGCAAGGGCAAATTACTAAGATTCATTACTGAAATATATAGTTTTATTAATTACTCTCACAACACACTGCAGAATGTTGAAATTAATGAAAAGGTTGATGTTATAGTTTCATATTGGATGGATCAGTTACTCATCTATGATTATGAGGTTATTTTTTCATTATGAGATACAAATTGAAGTTGTTTTCTATACCATGTCTAGCTTCAATTTTACGGTCTCGTTGTTATAATCAGTCTTTACATCTTGCATTGGCTACTTTGCAGAACATCTTGGGGATCACCCTTACAGCTAGGGATCGCCTGCTAAAACCTGGTGGTCTTATTATTCCTTCAAGGGCAACGGTATGGACGCGTTTAATTTAGAATCCTAAGACATGGAACACTAACTTTTTAAGAATGTTTTTGAAGAACCCTTGAATAATATCTCTTACTACTTATAGTAGTAATAGGTAAAGCTATTTTAACATTATTCAACTTGCTAAACCTCAAACCAGAGTTGATCCCTTGTTGCTGAAATTGGACTTTTGAATGATTTAATTTAAACCAAAATCAATGTTGATTGTATCTTGCTTTATCTACAGCTGTACATAGCTCCTGTCACGCTCCCTGATAGATACAGTGAGAAAATTGATTTCTGGCACAATGTCTATGGAATTGATAGTGAGTGTACCTATGAAATTACCTATAATAAATCACAATTGGTTGTTTACTAAATGAATTTGTAATATCTGTCATTAGCATAATTTTTAGTAGGCATGTCAAGTATAACTAATTTCAGTCATGCTTGAGTTTTCATATCAATAGTTCAGTGTTCCGTAATATTATTTTGGGTCTTTGACCTTGTATAGAGTTAGGATCCTACTTTGATCAACATAATAGATTTTGTAAAGTGCCCCCGGTGTCTTTTTTCTCCTAGTTTGCATTTTCTAATTGATAAGAACTATTTTTCTACTCCTTTAAACATTGACTTGGAAATCTTTTGTGTGTTGTAGTGTCTGTTATGGTACCTTGGGCGATATAAGATGCATATGAAGACCCTTGTTAATTCTTTTTTATGTAGTAGATTACTTGTCTTGTACGTGTCTTTCTTTACTTGTAGATTCTGGTTTGATATTAACTTTTTGTATGAAATATTATACTGGAATTCAAGCAAATATGAATGTGGCTCACCATGGAGAGAAACAACCACACGGAAGGAATCATTTTCAAATAACGGCCAACAAACACCATGTAATTTCATAGCATTAGTAAACAGCTGCATGCGAATGTTCATATAGTATTGTAATAATCCTATCAAAAGGCAAAATGTAGTCTCATTGGTTCAAGTTTATTTATATAAGGATGGTAGTATGGTGAAGGTACTGGTAGTATGGGGAAACTGAAGTTATGGTTGGTAGAATAATGTTTATGGTTTGTGGATTGTGGATTGTGTTGGTTTTAAGACAATGGTCTTATTTATGGGCATGTTAATTTACAAACAGTTCCTAGCATTTTTTTTGTAACAGCGTTGCAATAGGTCTTTATAGTGTTGCTAATAATCACTAAAAACGTTTCTAGAAACACTAAAAAGCGTTGCAAAAAACACTAAAAAGCGTTGCAAGAAGGTTGCATAGATACCCCACATGCGTTGCAAGAAGGTTGCATCGATACCCCACATTTGGGTCCCATTGTGGGGCCCACAAATATTGTACTGATAGCCCAAACTCTATTGTAACACTTTTCAGGACCTATTGCAACCACATTGGTGTTGCAATAGCACGTTTCAATAACAGATAATCAAGGGTTGCAACAGGGTGTCACCGGGGTTGCAAAAAACCCTATTGCAAGGCCTAACATTGCAACCCCGAAAAAGCGTCGCCATAGCCTTGTTTTGGACTTTAGCAATGCTTTTTTGGCCTTTAGTTACGGTTTTTTGGGGTTGCAGTATCCAATCTATGGCATAGTGTGATACAATCAAATCGATTTAGAACACAAGTATGTAACAGTAAAAAAGTATATTCAATATAATAAACTCTGTTACAATAGAACAGTTATTCTCTCTCAGTGATGAATAATATCACTAAGAGATGCTAGGTTACAATTAATAATGTTCTCGTTAATGATAACACTTATAGTGTAAACCGTAAGCTGTGTTTATATATTATACAATTACAAGATATCTTCTAATTGATATGGAATATAATTATGTCTCCTAAAATATATCAATCAGATATTATCTTCTACAAGTCTTCTAGCTGTCCAACTCTTCATGCATATCTTCCTTTGTTTTAGTTCAGATCCTCTCCTGTAAATCAGCTGCATTCCTTATCTGAAGTACCCGCACTTAAGTCCTGATATAAATCCTGACGGCCTTAAGTTCTGATATAAGTTCTGACTTCCGTAAGTTCTGATTTCCAGTAAGTCCTGATAAGTCTTGATATTAAGTTCTTAGACTAAACACAACAGATTAGACATGACATCACAAATATATCTAACATGTTAATCTTTAATGAAGCGACAGTGAATTTAAGGATTTAGAACTTGCCATGCTAGCATAGGTTCATGTATTTGTTATGCATGATTCGTAGGTAATTTTAACCATCCTACTTGCCCTATGTAATCATGATAGATAAGTTGTATTTAAACCGTTATGTTGTCAAATTCTATAGACATATAGGGTCTCAATATAATTGGTGTTTATTCAGCTTCTATCTCTTTTGTGATGTCTGGTATTATGGTATTCGTGCAACAAAAGTTGGTGTTTATCAGTTTCGTGTTATCTGATTAGTGTCATCACCATTACATGCTAAGGTTAAGAACAATAAGGCTATTGAATGAAGTAATTAATGAAGTTAGAATCCCATGTTTGTCATATATATTAATTCAATCATTATTATTCTCTTAGTTATAATTGTTAGTTTAATTCTTAGTTATAAACAAACTCAATTTGTTATTGTCTTAGCATTGAATAATAACCATACATTGTTGCTTAAGTGCATAAATTAATTAGTTAACCAAATTCAGTCTATGTGGGAACGAATCTGATTTATATCTTATACTACTTGCGAACTCGTATACTTGTGTGGAATTTAGCGCATTTTTAGCGACCAACAATGGCATGCGATCATCAGTTCCATTATTGTTTCTACTCTGTGTAAGTACCATGGTAGTTCTTTTAACATAGACGGCGCCAAATATTATGGAATAAAAACTAGGATTATGATTGCAGTTAGTGTTAAAGTTGTTGAGTTGCGAGTTTTAATGATTGTTCTTGCGGTGGGGACTAGTTGTCCTCGTAAGATGCCTACGCATCTCTGTGTTTTAGAGAATCAAGGCAAAAAGCATAATTCAAGGTTGAGGGGTAGAACCCTTAATATAGATATTGAGTCTAGGGTTAGACTAGAGTAGGGAGACCTTGTGGACAGGTCTTCTACTTAGATGGTAAGTAGGACGCTCCTAGACGGTGGATTCTAGATCCTTCCTAGGAGGAGTCCATTTCCATGTCGAATATGACCTTGGTGTCATTATGGACCTCATTCACGTAGCTAATTTTCAGCCATGGGCTACACGCCCCACTTTGGGCCGTGATCGTCACAGTCTGCTCGGACTATCAAGACTCATACCGGGCCGTGACCATGACGACCTATTTTGGACCTTGGCGTCACGGGTTTGACAAGTCAATTTTAGAACACAATTAATTCAGCATTAATTGGGTCTTTATGAATTACTTTTCATTCATATCACAAATTTAGCACAAGGCCTCTATATTTACTGAGCTACGCCCGACAGGGTTGATCCAGAATTTGAATTTTTTTACCTATTTTGTACCGTTAGAAAATAAAAAAATATTTTTATTTAAATCTTCACATTGTACAATTTCAAAAAATTCAAATATATTCAGATTTATAACACTATAGTTTATTTATATTTTAATAAATTACCAAAGTTCTCATTAAATTTTTAATAGATTAACTAAATAAAAATTAATTTTTATTAATTAAACCTAAACTAAAAATTATTTTTAATTTTTAAAAGTAATTAACATGTTAATATCAATTTATGGTTTTAAATAAGAAATTTAACTGAAAGTAAAAAAATATGGAAAGGGAATAAATATCTAATGGGGTATGGGGCTCAATTTGATAAAACATGGCTTAACTAGACTCAGCCTTTTTATCAAGCTTGAGTTCTAAAATTTTGTCGGGCACGATGAAAAACTCGAGGGGACTCGATTTTTTTTAGCTCGAATTTGACTCGAATTGAACTCGATTTCTTATTATTTTTAATATATTTATGTTCTTGTTATTTATTTGGCATCACTGACAATCTATAAAATTTAGTTTTAGAAATTAACTTATCACTTCTTTCATATAGTGCGTTGATAGGGATAAATAAATCCTGATTACATAATTAAATGTTACAGTTTGAGCTGCAAGACCCAATAAGAAGATGTATGACATTCAGACCAGAAAGGTTAACATGTTGATCAGGCCTGATGGAATAAATAAGGTCCAAAAATCCTGATTATTTATTAATTTCGTAATTAATAAATAAGGGAGAAAAACAGCTATTAAGATAATTTCTAGTGAGGATATAAATCCTTGTAGATTGGCCTCCAAGAAACCTCATGGGACAAGGAATCAACTTCCTACTCCCTAGGACTCCTAAGTCTATCCTAATTCAGAGACTTGACCACCAAGTCTCCTACACCAAGTCCAATTCAAGGACTCCCACATCTATATAAGGGGCCTCACCCCACAAATCAGAACTACGTTTTTTGACTTGATCCTTGGCAATCAGCAAGGTACGTAGGCATCTTGTTAAGGCTGATTGAGTCACGAAACACAAGAGCAGTCAAAATCGAGCCTTGAAGCTCACGTTCCTTAGTACTAAATACAGCAATTATATATATTAGTTTTTAATCCATAACATTTGGCGCCGTCTGTGGGAAGGCACAACAACAAATATGGCGAGAACACGGAGAACAACTAGAGCTCTGGAGGAAGGAACACCATCGGGAACAACCCAGATGATTTTGTCCACCGTGGAGATACCTCCCCACTCCACTTATGCATCTACTCAAGCGGAAACCCAGATAGGGGCAACTCAACCTCAGCCACAAGGGACGACTCCCCCGACTATTCAAGGTACGAATCCTCAAGTTCAACAAGTACATATACCTGTGAATTCTCGACCCGTCGGGTATGAATACTCAACTGTTGTTACTACTAACCCCCCGTATGGGATGCCCCTTCACCCCGAGGTTGGAGGAAGTGGATATTCTGGGCGAAGTGAAGCACGAGGGCAATCGCCCCCCTATATACGAGGTTTGGCTCCTATCCCCGAGGATCGGGAATTTTCTGGTCCTTACACTGAGAGAGACTCCGAATCTTCGGATGATGAAGTGGCCCCAAGAAGGAGGCGTCCTGGCAAAGAGCCAATGGCCGATGGAAGGCAACGCCCTCAAAGCACCCAAGGGGCGAATCCCCAAGAAGTGCAGGAAAGGATCAGGGCTCATGAGGCTGAGATCCAAAGGCTGAGGCGTGATTTGGAGGCTCACCAGGCCACCAGACCCCAAATACCTCCTAGGGGGAGAAATCCTCCTCCTGTCATAGACCTGGATGGTCTGGTACGAAGAAGGGCTGTCATCCCAAGAACTGATCCAAGCAATCTCCTTCCCCTTGGAGATCCTGATGATCCAACTCCGCCCTTCACAGAAGAGATAATGAATGCCCATATCTCAAGGAAATTCAAGATGCCCACTATCAAAGCCTATGATGGCACGGGAGACCCCGCTAATCATGTTAGGACATTCTCTAATGCACTGCTGCTGCAACCCGTGAATGATGCTATAAAGTGTCGGGCCTTCCCTCAAACCCTGTCGGGTATGGCTCAAAGATGGTACAGTCGCTTGCCCCCAAACTCTATTGGATCATTCAGAGAGTTAAGTCAGGCTTTTATTAATCAGTTCATCAGTGGGAGAGTCCATGAGAAAAGTTCAGCATCTCTTATGAGTATTGTGCAGGGAGCTAAGGAATCTTTGAGAGATTACCTGAATCATTTTACAAATGAGGCTTTAAAAGTCCCAGACCTTGATGATAAGGTAGCCATGATAGCACTGCAACAAGGAACTAGGGATGAGTTTTTCAAGATGTCCTTGGCCAAACGTCCCCCTGAAAGCATGATGCAGCTCCAAGAGAGGGCAGGGAAGTATATCAAGGTTGAAGAAAGCATGAGGAAGACCGTAGTAAGTAATGAGCCCACTGGAGGCAAGAAGCGAAAAACTGATCTGGAGTATATCGCTAAGGACAAGTATCCTAGAACCGAACAAAATCCTGATTCAACCCCCAAGAAGGGAGGACCTGGGCAAAAGTTCACCGAATACGCTAAGTTGAATGCTCCTAGAAGCCAGATCTTGATGGAAATCAAGAAAGATCGAGATATTCGTTGGCCTAAGCCCTTGAAGGCTGATCCCGCCAAGCTAGATAAGAGCAAGTATTGCAGATTCCACAAAGATGTTGGCCATGACACCGATGAGTGTAGGCAATTGAAAGACGAAATTGAGTTTTTGATTCGAAAAGGAAGATTGAACAAGTATACTGGAGAAGGAGGGGACAGGAATAATAATGGAAGGAAGAACTTTGAAGATCGTAGGAGGGACCAAGACAATCAGGGGCGGAATCCCCAACCTAGAGGGCCGGTTATAAATGCAATTTTTGGAGGGCCGCCACCTCGAGGGCCTGTGATAAACACGATCTTTGGAGGTCCAACTGCTGCTGGATTGTCCAAAAATTCCAGAAAGGCATATACTAGAGAGGTTATGCATATTGTTGGAGAAGCCCCGAAGAGGGCTAGGACAGAAGTAACATTGGCTTTTGATGATTCTGACCTAGAGGGTGTAAAGTTTCCTCATAACGACCCGCTGGTCATAACACCGATAATAGGAAATAGCCCAGTTAAGAGGGTCCTTGTGGATAATGGTGCTTCTGCGGATATCTTGCTCCACGACGCCTTTCTAAGGATGGGGTATAACGACTCCTAGTTGACACCAACCGACATGCCGATATATGGATTTGCTGGAGTAGAATGTCCTGTGGAAGGGATAATCAAATTGCCAACCACCATAGGTACGGAACCAAGGCAAGCAACGCAGATGTTGGATTTCATGGTGGTAAAGTCTAGTTCAACTTATAATACTATCATGGGGAGAACAGGGATACATGCCTTCAAGGCAGTCCCCTCTTCCTACCATTCAGTTATGAAGTTTCCCCCCCCCCCCGAAACGGGATTGGAGAAGAGAGAGGAGATCAAAAAATGGCTAGAAGCTGTTATGTGGCCTCTTTGAGGGCAGATGGAGTCATGGGGAAGGTTCTTCCTATTGAAGATATGGATGTCCGAGAAAATAACGAGAAGAGAGGAAAGCCAGCAGAAGACTTGGTTTCGGTTCCTTTAGACCCCGAGAATCCTGAGAGGATGACTTTCATTGGAGCCATATTAGAGGAGCCCCTTAGAGGGGAGTTGGTGAAATTTTTGTAACAAAATAGTGATGTGTTTGCATGGTCAGCAGCTGATATGCCAGACATAGACCCGGAGCTGATTACTCACAAGTTAAACGTGGATCCAAGCCGGAAGATAGTGAAATAAAAGAAAAGAAATTTTTCCCCGGAAAGACAAGAGGCTATAAAACAGGAAGTAGAAAAGCTCTTAGAGGTTGGTTTCATTGAGGAGATTCAATTTCCGGAGTGGTTAGCAAACCTTGTAATGGTGAAGAAGGCTAATGGAAAGTGGAGAATGTGTATAGACTTCACTGATCTGAATGATGCATGCCCTAAAGACTTTTTTCCATTGCCAAGGATTGATACTTTGATTGATGCCACTGCTGGGCATGAGATGCTGAGTTTCATGGATGGATTTAGCGGATATAATCAGATTAAGATACACAATGATGACATTCCAAAGGTATCATTTATCACTGACTTTGGTGTTTATTGTTATCCTGTTATGGCGTTTGGTCTTAAGAATGCGGGAGCCACCTATCAAAGGTTGGTAAATAAAATTTTTAAGGATCTTATTGGTAAGACTATGGAAGTCTATGTTGATGACATGTTAGTCAAGAGTCTAGTAAAGACTGATCATATAACCCATTTGAGGGAAGCTTTTGAGGTCCTGAGGTACCACAAGATGATGTTGAATCCTACGAAGTGTGCTTTCGGAGTAGGATCTGGACAATTCTTGGGATTGATGGTCTCAAAGAGAGGAATTGAGGCTAACCCCGATAAAATAAAGGCAATCCTGGACATGGAACCACCAAAAACTGTCAAGGATGTTCAGAAGCTCACAGGAAGGGTCGCTGCGCTAGGACGGTTCATCTCCAAGTCAGGAGACAAGTGCTTGTCATTCTTCAAGTCACTAAAGAACATCAAA
Organism: Apium graveolens; assembly: GCF_009905375.1. NCBI lineage: Eukaryota > Viridiplantae > Streptophyta > Magnoliopsida > Apiales > Apiaceae > Apium > Apium graveolens. Next base: position 42,706,156 of record NC_133656.1, on the reverse strand, counting down.
GACTTTGTATGGAATGAGGAAAACCAGAAGGCATTCGAAGAGTTAAAGAAGTATATGGCTCAGGCCCCGTTGTTGGCCAAACCATCTTTGAATGAAGTTTTATTCTTGTACTTGGCTGTTTCAGAAAGCGCCTTGAGCGCGGTGTTGGTTAAGGAGGAGCTGAAAGTCCAGAAACCCGTATATTATGTCAGCAAAATTCTGCATGGTGCTGAATTGAATTATTCAACTATTGAGAAATTTGCTCTACCCTTGGTAATGGCTTCGAGAAAACTTCGTCCTTACTTTGAGGCTCATCAGATTGAGGTGCTAACAAATCAGCCACTGAGAAATATCATTCACAGTCCCAAAGCAAGTGGGAGATTGATTAAGTGGGCAATAGAGTTGGGAGAGTTCAATCTCAAGTATAAGCCGCGAACGGCAATAAAAGCCCAGGCACTAGCTGACTTCATGGTGGAATGTACCATACCCAACCAAGAAGTTGGGGGGCAGGAAGATACCATACCGCAAGATAAGGGAGTCGATAATGGGGACAGAGAGAAGGATGATAAGGAGAATGAGTATTGGGTTCTCTATTTTGATGGAGCATCAAAAACAAACTCCAGTGGAGCAGGATTGGTATTGCAAAGCCCTGATGGGTTCTTAATTGAGTATGCTATGAAGCTAAACTTCCCAACCACAAACAATGAGGCAGAATATGAAGCCCTGATAGCTGGCCTTGGCCTAGCTGGGACACTTAGAGTCAAAAACTTAAAGGTCCGTGGAGACTCGAAACTGATCATATCCCAGGTAAAGAGAGAATTTGAGGCAAGAGATGATACGATGGCTAAGTATGTCCGCCTAGTAAGGGCTGTGATGACTCAATTTAATGAATGCCATGTTGAACACATTCCAAGGGAAGAAAATGCTAAGGCAGATGCGTTATCAAAGTTTGCCTCATCTGAGATAGAAGAAAGTTCGAGAAGTGTGTACTTCCGTATTTTGAAGACACGAAGCATAGATGTTAAGCTTGTGGCTCCCATAGGCCTGGGGACGTCATGGATTGATCCCATCAAGGCTCACATTCAAATCGGTTGGTTGCCAAGCGATGCAACTGAAGCACGGAAGTTAACTGTTCGAGCACTAAGGTACTCTTTGATAGATGGGATTCTGTATAAAAGATCTTTCGTGGTTCCTTACTTGAGGTGTCTCAGGCCCGATGAGGCACGCTTGGCTCTTGAGGAAGTGCATGACGGTATTTGTGGGCAACACTTGGGGGGCAGGGCCTTGTCTCATAAGATAACCCGTTTAGTTTTCTATTGGACAGAAATGATGGTTGATGCCAAAGAATATGTGAAGAAGTGTGATCGCTGTCAGAAGCATGCACCAGTTGTTAGACAACCTCCCGAGATGCTGACCTCTATCAACTCGCCTATTCCCTTTGCTATGTGGGGGATGGATATTCTAGGGCCTTTCCCTATGGCCATGGCACAAAGGAAGTTTCTGATTGTAACCATTGATTATTTCACCAAGTGGATTGAAGCCAAACCCTTGGCCAAAATCACAACTAAGCAGGTTGCACAATTCCTGTGGGAAAACATTATGTGTCGATATGGAATTCCCCGTATCCTAGTCACCGACAATGGAACGCAGTTTAATAACGAGGAATTTAAGAAGTATTGTGAAGAAAATGAAATTGAGTTACGGTTCACCTCTGTGGCTCACCCACAAGCCAATGGGCAAGCGGAAGTAGCAAATCGAATAATCCAGGATGGACTAAAGAAGAGGATCGAGAAGTCAAGAAATAATTGGGTGGATGAGATACTTCCCATATTATGGGCCTATAGGACTACCTGTAGAGTCACGACAGGAGCAACTCCCTTCATGTTGGCATATGGGGCAGAAGCAGTAGTTCCAGTGGAGATATCACATTCCTCTCCAAGGATTCAGGCTTTCAATGCAGAAGAAAATGAAGAAGGGCAGAGGTTAGCCCTGGATCTAATCGATGAAGTGTGAGATAAGGCACATGCAAAGATAGTAGAATATCAGAAAAAGGCTTCATTCTACTACAACCTAAGGGTTAAAGAAAGGTTTTTCAAACAAGGCGATCTAGTCTTGAGGAAGATAGAAGCATCTGGTGTAGGACAAAAAGGGAAGCTTGCCCCGAATTGGGAAGGGCCGTACAAGCTGGAGACTATGGATGGTTTTGAAGTCCCGAGAACTTGGCATGCACAAAACCTGAAGGTTTACTATGTGTAGGGTAGCTGGATACGATTCTCACTCGTCAGGATGGCGAGTAGGTTGAAAAGCACCTTGAAGCTTTGCTTTCTTAGGATTTATATGTTCTAGTTTTATTACGAATTTTATTAAGACTTGTGTAAGGGATGAATCCCAGACAATTTTATGAAATTCATGAGTTCTTCAAATTATGTTTGTGGCCTAACAAATAAAAACCAAATGCATGGATGCAAGCATAAAAGGTGATAAACAAAATAGATCGGATAAATATTACAAGAAGTTTGATAAATAAAGTCTCGAAAATAAGATAAAGAAAACAAGCCACGCAGGGCTGAAAAAGCTCTAAGGAGCTGAGGTACCCTCGGCATCCATATCATCGTCATCTCCGCTCTCGCTGGATGTCACTGTTGTCTCGGAGGAGGAGGAAGAGCTGTTGTCCTCAGCAGGTCTGGAAGAAGACTCGGGAGGAGGAAGGAGTGGATCCTGAGGAACATTATCCGAGATAACTACTCGGGTACGAAACCTCTGTAGCAAAGCCTCATCATCAGGGCAGACATAATCCGTCGGGTTAATATCAGGACAAGCCTCGTTCACGGTCCCAAGGGCCGTGTCCCAACCAGTCCTAAAAAACCAGGGAAAGACTGAATCATCCCTAATCCTCATGGATTGGGCAAACTCCTCCGAGTCCAGATAGTTGTCTATAGCTTTATCCTTCTCCGCCCGAAGTACCACCAGCTCGGCGTTAGACTCTCCGAGTTCTTCCTCCTTGCGCTTGAGCTTCTTCTCCAGGGTAGCATACTTCTTCTGTTGCCTCCTAAGGGCATTATCGGCCTTATCAGAAGACCGCTTCCATGACTCGGCTTGCCTCACAGCGCCTTGAAAATAGGCGTTAGACTGAAACAAAACAATCAGCAAAGTATAAGGCAAGAAAATGCTACAAGAATGAAAGATAAGTTCAAAAAAGAAGAGGCATACCGAAGCCAGAGACTGAGCTCCCATGAACTTAATCCTCTCAAGGTCAGGGGTGGCCACCACGTCAGTAAAGTCCTTGGGAGTCACGCTATGGTAGGACCAATCCCAAGCATGCTTCGTGGAACCAACCACGGTATCCCCTCGGCGGAATCCCTAGAGAGGCTGAAAGGCGCCTGTAGCAGCAGCAGCAGGGGCAGCAGTAGTGATAGGAGCATTATGGCCCTCAGCTCCTTCAGTTGAAGCCTCCCCCATAGGCTCCTTGTGCTTTCTCAAGAAGATAGGCTCTGTCGCCTTTCCCCGGGTGTCTAGGCCTGCAAGCCGAGCTTTCTTCATCCTAGCAGTCTCTTCAACAGGAGGAACATTGTCCTCGTTAATCTTCTTAGCTGCTGCAAAACAAGGCAAAAAACAAAATAAGTGATGTTAATAATGCATGAAATGAAATAAAGATGATAAGGGAAGAAAAATACCCTGTTGAGAAACAGAGGATAGTCCCACGTGAATGAGGGAGAACTCCTCTAAGAGAGTCCAGCTGGTAGTAGTGTCGTTGTCCTGAGTAAGCCCATTATAAATAATAGTTTCTCAGGGGTTAAGTGAATGGATTTGAGGCTACCATCACTGACCTTCCCGAAGGAAGATCAGAAGAGTGTGCCCCAGTCACCATTCTCCCAATGTCATGAAACTATTCCTCCAATTTTGGTTGTTGTCGGGAATGGAGGCGCTGTTAAAGATATGTTTACTTTTGGGCCTTTGCTTAACATAGACCCAACCACAAATACTGGAAGAGATATTATAGCACTGAAAGACCTTCCTAAAAACAGCTACGGAAAGGGGAAAACCCTCCCTAAGGCAGCAGACCATAAAACATAAAATGTTCCTCCAAGCGTTTGGAGGAAGCTGACACGGGTTGATTTGTAAATCAGCTAAAAGATGAGGAATAAAAGGGTGGAAAGAAAACCTAAGCCCAGCATTAAGGGCATCAGTGTAAATAAAGAGAGTGTCGGGTCTCCAGTGGCAAGTACGGTCACCACCAGAGACTGGAACTAATCTAAGAGGAGGAAGGACGTTATAACGTGCATTTAGTTTGTCGAAATCGATGTTGTGCCAAGTGTTACAATGATTAAAAGAATCGAGATGTGCAGTAGAGGGATATTCATCCCCCCTAGTGTTAATCATATCGATTAAAGACATATACGAAGAACGGATCTCGATATCCTTACCTCGTTTTGAAGCCGAGACTATCTTGGCCGCCCTCTCGGAACTCTTGTCAGCCATTAGCAAAGCTGGAAAAGCCTGGAAACTTTGAAAGAAAGAGGGCTGGAAGCTAAGGGAGAGAAGTTAGAAGGTTGGAGGAAGGATGAGGAGAAGTGGTAGAATGAGTAGAGAGGTGAAATGAGAGGTGTGGAGAAATCAAACTCTCACCCCACCTTTATATAGCCAAGAAAAGGGGGATAATGGGCCTTAAAAAGCCCATTTGGGCCCAAAAGTTAGAAGGTTCTGGAATTATCCAGGAAATTCTTGGAAAATTCAAGAGAAAAAACTTGAGTTTTTGAAGAATCTGGAAGAATCCAGAAAAACCCCAGAAGAATTTGGAATTTGGGCTTAGAAAAAAGGCCAGTTCAGAAAAAGGGCCCAATTTTAGAAAAAATTAAGCCCAGCTAAGGGCCCAAATGGTGTTTAAGAAAAAAGGAGTGGAAAGGGAGCCCAGTTAAAACCATGGGCCAATTGCAAAGCCTAGCTGGACCAAGAAAAATGGGCCCAAGGTTTTTCTAATTGAAACCCAGAATTAAGGGTAGGCCCAATAAGAAAATAAGTCCAATTACAATGGGCCCAGGTTTTAGCCCAGCATTAAGAGCCTAAATCCAAGTAGGTACAAAAAAATAAAAAAATAAAAAATATATATAATAATTATTCCTGACCCATTCGACCAAACATAAAGAAATCCTGATCGAATAACTTGAGGTCGAAACCCTGTCGATTAGGGTAAATAAAGGCCTTAATTCGACCTGGACCAGGACCAATTCGACCAGAAAGTGTGAAGAATTCCTGGTCGAAATCCTCGAGCTCGAAATATCGTCGACCTGGGCAACCAAAAGGGGGCTAATTCGGTCAAAAATGGAATCCTGACCGAAACAGAAGTTTCCTACTCGAAAATTCCTGATCGAAATATTTCAAAAAAAAATAGGGAAAAATCCTAGCCGAAATTCGACCAGGATTTTCTGATCGAATGCATCCCCCTCGAAAAGCCGTCGACCAAGGCACAACAGAGGCTAATTCGACCAGGATCCTGGTCGAACAGGTTTCCTGGTCGAAATCTGTATAAAAAAAAGAGAAAAAGAAAAAAGGAAAAGGGGGAAGAAAAAGAAGGAAAAATTCTTGGAAAATTACAGAAAAATAAGGAAATTCCTTAAAATATTTTCTCAAAAATGCTAATATTTTCAGAAATAAGGAATAAATCCAGAAATTAAGGATAAATCCCAGAAAATTAGGGAAAATCCAGAAATTAAGGATAAACCCCCGAAAATAAGGGAAAAATCCAGAAATTAAGGATAAATCCCAAAAAATTAGGGAAAAATCCAGAAAATTAAGGATAAATCCCAGAAAATTAGGGAAAAATCCAGAAATTAAGGGAAAAATCCAGAAAATTAGGGAAAACTTCATGGAAATTAAGATAATTCCTGAATTAAAGGAAAAATCATTGTAAATGTGTAGGTCGCTCCACACTTTACGCAAAAACGAAACCCTGTAAGGGAATGAATAGACTTAACTTCTGCGAAACCCAATAAATGTTTCCCAAAAGTTGGGGGGCAAATGATAGGGATAAATAAATCCTGATTACATAATTAAATGTTACAGTTTGAGCTGCAAGGCCCAATAAGAAGATGTATGACATTCAGACCAGAAAGGTTAACATGTTGATCAGGCCTGATGGACCAGATCAGGCCTGATGGAACAAAGAAGGCCCAAAAACCCTGATTATTTATTAATTTCGTAATTAATAAATAAGGGAGAAAAACAGCTATTAAGATAAGTCCTAGTGAGGATATAAATCCTTGTAGATTGGCCTCCAAGAAACCTCATGGGACAAGGAATCAGCTTCCTACTCCCTAGGACTCCTAAGTCTATCCTAATTCAGAGAATTGACCACCAAGTCTCCTACACCAAGTCCAATTCAAGGACTCCCACATCTATATAAGGGGCCTCACCCCACAAATCAGAACTACATTTTTTGACTTGATCCTTGGCAATCAGCAAGGTACGTAGGCATCTTGTTAAGGATGATTGAGTCACGAAACACAAGAGCAGTCAAAATCGAGCCTTGAAGCTCACGTTTCTTAGTACTAAATACAGCAATTATATATATTAGTTTTTAATCCATAACATGCGTGCTTATTTATTAATATATTTGGAAAAAATTTAAATTAAATTACCTCTAACATGAAACTATGGTATATTTAATTATACTTTTCTATATTAAGTTAATAGAATTAACTTTTATTGCGAAACTTAAACGACTTTTAGTTATTAACTCTTCTTATTCTGGAAAATTCAAAATTATAAACTTACATGTTTAATTCTTCTTTAGATATGAGATAAAAATATATCTGATATCTCAATTACTATTTTAGTTTATTTTTTGACCGGTTCTTATTCGATACATTAATAAAATGATTGTCCGATTTCTAACTTTTACATCCATAAAATTTGTACAATTACAAAATATAATAACATGAAGTTAACATTGTTGCATGCAATATTAGTATTAAATTAAAATTATAATTTATAAAACTATTAATGACTATTTGTGTAATGATGCCTATATTGGAAAATAACAAATCTATTTGTTCATATTAAACAAAATGTTCACATTTCCTTATTGTTATTATTATCGTACACTAATTAAGTTGTATAACTTTTAACAAAAATATAATTTCATGTAAAAAATATGTATAAATAGATGAGATCAAATGATTATTCAATTGATATGAAAAATTAAGTATGGAAACTATTAAATATGTAATTTCGAAGATTTCTCATCATCTTAAATAGGAAAAAATTAATTGAACGTAAAATTGAAAAATATATATATATAACTAGATAATTTTTTATGAAATTGTTGAGGTCAAACATTTAAAACTCTATAAGAATAAGCTCGAAAACTCATAAGAATCTGATTATCTCAAAAATTTGATAAAAACTCGAACTTGTTATAAAATGCGACGAGCTCAAACATCTGTTCTAAAACTTGACAAAAAAGCGAACTCGACTCGTATAAATTTTTTTCTGGATAAGTTTTAGACTCGGCTCGAAAAAGAAAAAAAAATATACTTAAATTTGATAAATTTGAACTCAACTTTACCCAAAACTAGTGCACCCTGTTTTATTTCATAGGTTTCTTTTTGGGGTGTCGGAGCAAGACTAATATTGTAATTGAAATTTGATGGCTCGATAGATAATATTATATTCTAACTGTCAAGGTAAATGGGACAGTCTCTTATGCAAATGGGACAGTCCCTTTACAAAAGAGACAATGAATGGGACAGTCTCAATTAACTACAAAATGTAAATAACAGTAATTAAAATGCAGAATGCTAAAAACTTAATAAGTAATAACACCAGAAGTTTTCACTTGGTTCGACCCCTACACCTAGTCTATGGCCTACATCCAAGTTCATATGCCAACTAGCATAAAGAATGTATTATATCCACTTAAAACAAAGTACTTACAAACTTTCCTTGATTATAAACTTGGCCCACTTGAAAGAAACCTTTCCCTAGCACACAGCTACCTAGCACACAGCTACTTGGCCTTTCTCTTGTAATCAAACTCCCACAATCTGGGATAAGTGATATAATATACCTTTCAGATACAAGAATAAAATATGAAAGATTACAACTCAAACTAGGCTTCTTGTTTAACTGAATGTATATCTCGATTATAAAGAACAAGAAGGTATTTTCAGATGATAAAAGATTGACGTGAAAGCATTAGCCACAAATCTGAAATAGTGAGTTGTATTTATAGGCAAAGTTCTAACAGTTTGATTTTCAAACAAAGGATAAGATAGATAAGATTTAAAAATAAGTTTGTTTGAAAATATTTGAATTAATCTTGAAAGCTAATCTGTTAGTTTGAAAAAGATAAACCAAGTAAAAGATAAGTTTTGAATAATTCAAACTTGGTTTATAAGGTAGAGTTTGTTTGAGATAAGTTTTATCCAGTAAAACAAGATATACACAAAGCCCTAACCCTTATCTAAGCCTGGGATAGACTCCTGAAATATCTGAGCAAACTGCAATGCTTGAATCTTGGTTGCTTCCAGTCTGTATTTCTGCATTCTGTTGTTGAAAGATCTTATCATCATAAACACGTAAAACTAACATTCTCCCCCTTTTATGATGATGACCAAGAAAGCATAAATGCTCCCCCTATCAAAAATATTAAAGGCATGTAAAACAAAGTTAGATACAACAAAATATATTATAGTTTATAATATATGCAACAAATATGTGAATGAGACAACTAAAGAAAGAATGAGACACTAGTTAAATATGCATGAAAGAGACAATCTCAAACATTATATCATTAAACATATCACCCATTCAAAGTAACTTAACTAACAACCCATCTATAAACCAGGATGTCCAGTTGTTATCAAACCGCTCAGAATATAACAGTTAAACACATAAAGAACATCCATCCAAAAACCGAAGTCAAAACATCAGCAGCATAAAAACAGTCTTTAAACCAGAATGAAATGAATCAGTCTGAAAAACATAACATAAAACTTCTCCCCCTTCATCATAAAAGGGGCTCTTAATCTGAATCATCATCAATGTTAACTGTAGCCTTGCCTTTCCCTTTTCCTGAACCAGAAGCCTTGTTCTAGGATGAAGGAAACACAGGAGCAGAACCATATTCCGAGAAAAGTTTGTCAAACGCATCCTGAGCTGGTGCCTTTCCGTCTCGGTCCCGAAGCCAGTCGAATATCTTCGCCTTATATTCCTCCCTCGTCATGCCGAAGACCGAAGGTGGAGGGATGGTAGGTAGTGGCAGAGGAGCTGTGATTTCTTCCAAAATGTAATCGCCAATCCAGTCACGTTTCTTGTGCCAATACATCTTGCTTTTATCTTGCATTGCTGACAACTGCTGAGACACAAACTTCGTCTCTGAACCCAGCTTGAAAAACAACTTAACAAACTCCTTTTGCCATGCCTTATCCGAGGAAACCATTCCTTCTTGTAGAGTTCCAAACTCAAAGTCTATTGTCTTAGCTAACTTAACATCAGAAGCATGCAACACAGAAAGCTTTGCATTGATAGAATCCAAAGACGAACAGACAAACTTTCTAAACAACTCAAAAGAAGCGTTTAAAATACTGACTTCAGAAGTTAGTGACCCAAGAGTTTTGACAGAAGCAAAATGTTGATTAATCGAAGCTAAAGCGGCAGAATTTTCTTCTAACTTAGAAAACAAAAAGTTAAGAACAATATTGGTGTTTTGGTCATTTGGTTCTGACGCATAATGGGGGGATTTGGGCAAACCACCAAAGGAGCGGTGGGTATCATCAAAAAACAGCTCATTTGACTCAGACACCACGAGACCATTCGCAGTCAAAACAGACAAGTCAAAAATAACATTCAATTTTTCTGACTTAGTAGACTCAATAGGAACACGAAAATACTGAAAAATCTTTGTCAATAGGGCAGGATATGGAAGATGCATTGATTCATGTTTAGCACAATGATTCATGTTAGAAATAATTAACGAAGCCAAATCACAAGGGGTTTTCTTGACAAACACGGACAAAAGAATAGAATCTTGGAAAGTGACTCTATCACGACCAGACTTGCGAGGAAGTACATTAGTGTGAAACAGTTTAAACAACAATAAACACATAGGAGTTAAATCAGTTACCAATGGTTTGACAGACACAGAAACAAAGTTGTCACCGAGAATAGCTTTGAGTTGTTCCTCATACTGCAGTCCTGGAATTTCGTCAAATGCCTGGTGGGTAGTAAACGGGAAGGGGCCTTGATCGAAACGCCTGTGAGTCTTGCCAGTAAGTCCGCCTTGAAATATATCGGACTTCCTTTCACCGAAGAGAACACAATATTGTCGGTCAAAATAGAAAAATCCGCATAGAACTCCTTCACTAAATCTGGATAAATCACTTATGGGGGGGACAATAATGCAGCACAACCAACGGCTTCAAATAACGCTGAAACTCCGATCCTACGAAGAAGACCAATATCACACAATCTTTCTTTCAATATAGACTTATACCACGCCTTTGTACTGTAGTCCTTTGCATGTCGTTCAATAGAGTTTTCCGACTCTTCGCTAGACGCTACTACTCCAACTCGGTGGCATTTGGAACCTGAGGCATCGGCTGTTGGTGTTCGCTGAGCAGTGGATCTCGATCGACGGGCCATTGGTGAGAAGGTTTAGGGTTAAGAGAGAAGAGGAGAGGATTTTGAGAGAGAATGAGAGAGTAGAATGAAGAAAATGAAAAGATTAAGAAAGAGAGTTTAAATAGGAGTGAGAACTAAAGAGTTAGAGATGGAAAAGGAAACGAACAGATGAAAAGAAGAAGTGATGTATTGAAAAGAAAATACATGCACGAAGTACAAGGAGATGAGGAGTCTAATCAAAAGATTTCCTAAATCTATTGGAAATTAAACCTGCAGCAACATACAGACTAAAAATAAAATAAAATAATACTAATAATTATACAAACAGAGAATCACATGTAACAGTTAATGATTAACACTAAACTAAAATTAATCACATAAATTACATAAAATCACGTAACATATTAGAGAGAACACATACCTAATTCACGACGAATTATACAAAATCTATCTTCAGCTAAAGGCTTAGTGAAGATATCTACACGTTGTTTCTCAATAAATATATAAATAAGCTCAATATTACCTTTAGAAATATTATCTCTTAGAAAATGGTGACGAACATCAATATGCTTAGTACGAGAATGCATGACAAGATTTTTAGAGATATTAATTGCAGAGGTATTATCACAATAAATAGGAATATATGAATAAGAAATACCAAAATCCTGCAATGTTTGTTGCATCCACAAAATTTGAGTACAACAACTTCCAGCTGCAATGTACTCTCCTTCAGCTGTAGAAAGAGCTACAAATATTTGCTTTTTACTATGGCATGCAACTAAACAATCTCCTAAAAATTCACACGCACCACTTGTGCTTTTTCTATCAACCAGTGACCCTGCATAGTCAGCATCTGAAAAACCGATTAAGTCAAAGAAAGAGGAGTTTGGATAAAACAATTCCAAGTCACTCGTACCTTTTAAATATTTAAAGATACATTTAACGGCATTCAAATGAGATTCTTTAGGTTGAGATTGAAAATGAGCACACAAGCATACACTATACATAATGTCAGGTCGTGAGGTAGTTAAATATAACAATGAACCAATCATACCTTGAAATTTAATGACATCTACAGGTGTACCTTGTTCATCATTTGTAAGCTTAACTGAAGTACTCGTCGGAATTGATTTAGGTGTGACATGATCAAGTGCAAACCTTTTGAGTAAATCTTTTATGTACTTGCCTTGGTGAATACATATTCCTACATTAGACTGATTAATTTGCAAACCTAGGAAGTACTGTAATTCACCCATCAAACTCATATTGAATTCCTTATGCAGGCAATCAGAAAACCACTTACACAAAGATTCGTTAGAAGATCCAAAGACTATATCATCTACATAAACTTGTATTAAAAGAAAGTTATCACCTTTATGAAAAATAAAGAGAGTTGGATCGAGTGTACCGCGAATGAAACCATTGTTCACAAGAAACTGACTGAGACGCTCATACCAACAGCGATGAGACTGTCTCAATCTATAGACAGATTTCTTGAGCTTGTAAACATAGTTAGGGTACTTCTCATGAATAAAACCTGGAGGCTGCTTGACGTAAACTTCTTCCTTGAGATAGCCATTTAGAAAAGCGCTCTTGAAGTCCATCTGGTAGAGCTTGAACTTCTTGTGAGCTACAAAAGCCATTAAGATTCGAATAGCTTCTAATCGAGCTACTGGAGCATATGTCTCATCGTAATCGATTCCTTCCTACTGGTTGTATCCCTGAGCAACCAAACGAGCTTTGTTGCGAATAATGTTGCCGTCTTCATCCTTCTTATTCTTGAAAACCCAACGAGTACCAATGATCTTGGGATCCTGAGGAGGTAGGACGAGTTCCCAAACATCACAACGCTCAAACTGTTTCAATTCCTCCTGCATTGCAACAGATCAATGTTCATCTGCAACTACTTCTAGAGCGTTCTTTGGTTTGAACTCAGCAACAAAAGCACAGAATGCACATAAATTATGAAATCTGCTTCGAGTAGAAATCCCTTGATCTAAATCATTGAGAATATTATCTGGTGGATGATTCTTCACAGTCCTAGAGGACTTAGGAAGTTGAATATTACTCATTTCTTCCTCATTAGAATTATCTGCCTGGAAATGAATAAAAGTTGTCTCATTCAAAAGAGACTGCCTCATTTCCGTTTGTGAAGATTTATCCAGAGGAGTAACAGAATTCATATTTGAAACACTATCAGGAGTCTTTAGAGAGCCAGAAGATTCATCTGAAGCTTGAGTGGATCCTGAAGAATTATCAGAAGATTGCGAAGGACATGGAGAGTCTTGACTGTTCGACTTGTCAGAATGAGACTGACTCTTTTCAAAATGAGACTGTCTCATTTGGGAATGAGACTGTAGATCCGCAGTGTCTTCATCAATCGAAGATATATTCCTTGAGGATTCATTGAAAGCAATATTGATGGATTCTTCTACTTTGTTCTTGATAGAATTATAAACATGATAAGCTTTGCTGGTTGTAGAATATCCCAAGAAAATTCCTTCCGAAGATTTTGCATCGAACTTGCCTCGATTATTCTGAGTATCTAAAATAAAGCACTTGGAACCAAATACTTGAAAATAACTAATGTTAGGAGTCCTTTTCTTAAGCAATTCATACAGAGTTTTAAGCAAAATAGGATGAGTAAGTACTCTATTTAAAACATAATAGGAAGTGTGTACCGTTTCAGCCCAAAATTTTCTTGGAAGCTTACTCTCATGCAGTAGAGTTTTGGCAGTTTCCTGTAATGCCCTATACTTGCGTTCCACTACTCCGTTTGGCTGAGGAGTTAGAGGAGATGAGAATTCATGAGTGATTCCTCTCGATTTGCAGAAGGTGATAAAATCCTTCTTGAATTCACCTCCATGGTCACTCCGGATAGTCTTGAGCTTATATGAATACTTAGTCTCAAGGTTAGTAATAAGATCCTTAAACTCAACAAAAGCTTCATCCTTAGTACGCAAAAATAGTACCCAAGTAAAACGAGAATAATCATCAACTATGACAAAAGCATAATTCTTACCTTCCAAACTTACATACCTTTCTAGACCAAAAAGATCTAGATGAAGAAGCTGCAAAGGGTCAGTTGTTGATACACGATTCTTAGCAGTGAAAGATGTATTTACCTATTTTCCTAGCTGACATGTTGTGAAGGTTCAACCTTCTTGAATTTCAGCTTGGGTAGACCTCATACCAGATCATGAGTAGATATCTTTCGAAGAAGATCCATGTGAACATGACCTAAATGTTGATGCCGCATATTCTATTGATCTTGAACAGTAGCAAGACAGATTTCCTCCTGCTGTTCATCAAAATCTAACACAAAAATATTTCCTTTTCTTTTGGCAACTAAAAGAAACTCGTTAGTCTTAGTACCAATATAACAGACATCTTTATCGAATTTACCTTTATGAACAGTATCAGTAAGTTGACTTACACTAATAAGATTATATTTCAAACCATCAACTAAACGAACGTTAGAAATAGCAAACCTTTCATTACCAATGGTGCCTTTTCCACTAATTCTGACGGTGTTTGAATCTCCAAGAGTAACTAAGACACCTTCCTTGGCAACTAGATATAGAAACTTGTATTTATCACCTGTCATGTGACATGAACAACCAATGTTGATGATCCATTTATTTCGCGGAACATGGACCTTCAAGAAAACCTGCAAAAATTGATTTATCTCTTAGGTACCCACTTAACTTTGGGTCCTGGTTGGTTAGTATCACAAATCTTATATAAATGTCTATCTGATTTCTTAATCCACATCTGAACAATATTAACATATGTGTTAGCAGATTTATATCTAGCAGACGATTTATAAGATGAATTAGAGGAGTGGCCCTTGATACCACATAATCTAGATTCAGATGTAGGGTGACCAGCTTTGCCACAATCTCGACATTTCTCATAAGGCATTTTATATTTCATAGGAGCTTGCTTGTACCCTCCTTGAAATGCACGTTTCTTGATTGATTCACATCCTAAACCTCCTTTATCAAGAGAAGATTTTTGTTCACCAAGAAGAGCATTCAAAGTTCCTTCTCCATGGAAACATTTAGCTAAATCTTTTTCAAGCTGTACAACTTTCTGCTTTAATCCCGGAACCAGGGGATCAGTAGCACTGTCTCCTTTAACGATTTCTGGATCAACAAAGATTGACTCTTTCTTCAAGGCATACATCTTTCATCTCAATCTCATTTTTGAGATATTGATTTTCTTCAGTAAGTTTTGAAACCCTTTCAAGCAAAGATTTATTTTCAGCAACCAAAGCTTCATCCTTCATGGGATCATCCATTTTACTAAGAACTTCATTTAATTCTTGTTTTAAATAAGCATTCTTTCCTTTTAACTTCTTAACCTGGACCTGAAAATTCAATATCGATGAAGATATATTTGAATTACACTTTATATTTTGTACCTCATCATTGTCACTGGAACTGTCCTCGAGTCCTGCAAAGCAAAGTTGAGCAACTACATCATCTAAATCGATCTCCACGTCAGATTCATCATCACTCCAAGTAATTAATGCCTTCTTTTTATTCTTCAGCTTGTACCAGTCCTTTTTGAAATGCCTTTGTTAGATATATTTGATAATTTCATGACTAATATGATTTATGTTTAGTTTTCAGATCTTACTTAAACAGGACAAATCAGTACTTAACTGAAATCAGCACTTATACTGAAGTCAGAACTTAAGTTATCAGTACTTAAGGTTCAGGAGATATTTATCAGAAGATAATATCAGGACTTAAAGGAAACGTTCAGATAAGGAAGGCGGCTGATTGAAAGGAAAAGAAGATCAAGACAAACGTAAGAAGAGACATGCATGAAGAAGGAATTCTATGAAGAATAGAATACTTGGAAGAAAAGATATCTGATTGATATATTTTGGGAAGCAGAATTATATTCGATATCAATTAGCGATTATCTTGTAACTGTGTAGTATATAAACACAGACATAGGGTTTACACTATAAGTGTTATCATCATCGAGAAGATTATTCATTGTAACCCTAGCAGCTCTCGTGATATTTGTTCATCACTGAGAGAGGACAGTTCCATACTGTAACAGAGTTTATTATTTTAAATAAAGTTTGTTTTTTGTTACTTGAGTTATTAGAGTTTGATTTGATTGTGCTATACACTGTATTCACCCCCCTCTACAGTGTGTGTGACCTAACAAGTGGTATCAGAGCCTATCTGTTAACACACAAATATTTTAAGATCCAAAAACAATCATGTCTGAAGTAGAAACTCCATCTAAGCCCACCAAAACTGAAGAACCTCCAAAGACACAAATCCACAGCCGATGTGAGGCTATTAGAATTCCCATATTGAGACCATCTGAATATCCCATATGGAAGGTGAGGATGACTATGTTTATGGAAGCTACAGATCTAGAATATCTTGATAGAATCAAGGAAGGGCCTTACAAACCAACAAAGCTCGTTGTTGCAGTTGCAGGTGAAGCAGCAAAGTGTGTACCAAAGGAGAAGAGTGATTACACTGCTGAAGATATCGCTTCAATTGCTAAGGATGCTAAGGTACGACACTTACTGCATAGTGCCATTGATAATGTAATGTCAAACAGGGTAATAAACTGCAAGACTGCAAAGGAGATATGGGATGCCTTGGAAACAAGATGTCAGGGAACTGATACGATTAAGAAGAACAGGAAGACAATACTCACTCAAGAGTATGAACACTTTGACTCAAAGCCAAATGAGTCATTGACTGATTTATATGATAGATTTGTCAAACTCTTGAATGATTTGTCACTGGTTGATAAGGAGTATGAACTTGAAGATTCAAACCTTAAATTCCTGTTGGCTCTTCCTGAAAGCTGGGATTTGAAGGCAACAACAATAAGAGACAACTATAATCTTGATGAAACAACTCTTGATGAAATTTATGGGATGCTCAAGACTCATGAACTTGAGATGGAACAAAGAAGCAAGAGGAAAGGAGGAAAGTCAAGGACAGTTGCTCTTAAGGCTGAAGAAGAATCCCCCAAGGCAGCCACCTCAAGGAAAGGCAAGGGTAAAGCGCTCTTCACAAAGTCTGATACTGAGTCATCAAGTTCTGATAGTGATGATGACTCAGAATCTGAAAGCTTGCCTGAGACGGATGCTGATGAAGAGATGATGAAGCTGTGTGCCCTTATGGTGAAAGGAATCACAAAGATTGCATACAAGAAGTTCAGGAAGGGAAAGAAGTTTTCCAGGAAAGGTGCAAGTTCTGATAAGAAGAATTTCAGAAAATCTGAGACAAAGGAGGAAAGTCTGATAGAGGAGATTATACAAATGTCAAATGCTACAACTGTGGTGAGAAAGGCCACATATCTCCTGATTGCAAGAAAGTGAAGAGTGACAAAGGCAAGGCTCTTGTCACAAAGAACAAAAGCTGGACAGACATCTCAGATTCTGAAAGTGAGGAGAATTATGCCTTGATGGCAAATGCTGATATGGCAAGTGCTGAAAATAGTTCTGAAGCTGTTGAGTTAAAGGTACCTCAAACTATTTATGCCTTTCATACTAATGATATTAATGAGTTGAGAAGATATCTTAAAACCATGTTCATTAGCTATAAAGATCAAACTTTAACATGTGAAAGATTAACTTCTGAAAATCTTGCTTGTAAAAAGAGGAATGATTATTTAGAAAAAGAGTTAGTCATGTTCCATTAAACTCAGAAAGATAGAGATGATGCTCTCTATGTTAGGGATGAATTACTTAAAATGAATGAATCTCTAAAAACTG
Organism: Apium graveolens; assembly: GCF_009905375.1. NCBI lineage: Eukaryota > Viridiplantae > Streptophyta > Magnoliopsida > Apiales > Apiaceae > Apium > Apium graveolens. The sequence continues at coordinate 42,688,791 of NC_133656.1, read as the reverse complement.
AGTTAGAAAAGGAAAGAGAGATTATCAGGACTTGGACTAACTCTGGCAGAACAACTCAGAATTTGTTATATAGTGAAAACTGGAAAGAGGGCTTAGGTTATGGAGATGATAAGAATGATAAAGGAACTGTAGATATTAAGCCTATAGTTGTTAAACAAAAGCCAAAGTTAAAACCTGTTAAGTTTGTAGCTGTAAAGTCTGATACTAAAAAATCAGAAGTTAAAGAGGAATTAACTTCTGACAAACTAAAACAGGAAAAGACAACTGAAGTAAACGTAGGCTTAATGACAAAGAAGCAGCTTAAGCATAAGCTGAAAGAAGTTAAGAATGCAAACAAGGTAAAATCACCTAGGAAAAATAGGAATGGAAAGGAAGGTGTGAATAAAAGCAATGATTATAAGCCTGTTCCTGATGCTCCTAGAAAAACATGTCATAACTGTGGAAGTTCTAACCATCTGGCTTCTTTTCGCAGGAAGAATAAGAACATAAACTCCTTACCTTCAAAGTCAGGAGTTAAGAGTCAGTCTGTTAGATATAAGCCACAAAATCCTTGTTTTCATTGTGGTAGTTTATGGCATTCCATTTATACTTGTAAGGAATATCATAGTTTGTACTATGATTATTATCAAATAAAACCTTCTTTAAAGAAAGTTACCATTGTTCCTTCTAGTGTAAGTTCTGATTCAAAGTCTGATAGTGTAAGTTCTGATAAGAAAAATGTTAACATAAACTCTGATGCTAAATCCGCTGCAAATGTTAACAAACTTAATAAGGCCAAAAGATCCAAGCAAGTCTGGGTCCTTAAAACTAATCATTAGTGGTCTTTGTGATTGCAGGGCAACAGGAAAAACATCCTAGTTCTAGACAGTGGATGTTCAGGACATATGACTGGAAATAAAGCCCTGCTATCAGACTTTGTGGAGAAGGCTGGCCCAAGTGTTTCTTATGGAGATGGCAACATTGGAAAAACGTTGGGATATGGCAATATCAATCTTGGGAATGTCATCATTAAAGAAGTAGCTCTGGTCTCAAGACTTAAACATAATCTGCTGAGTGTTAGTCAAATCTGTGACAGAGTTTATCATGTGGATTTCTTTGAAGAACATTGTGAAGTTATTAGTAAATCTACAGGCAAAGCTGTTCTGAAAGGATACATGCATGGTAACATTTATGAAGTTAAGCTTTCAACAAATACTGATGGTTCTGCAGTCTGTCTGATTAGTAGAGCATCAATTTAAGAAAGCTGGAACTGGAACAAGAAACTCTCTCATTTAAATTTCAACAATATAAATGAATTAGTCAAGAAAGATCTTATGAGAGGACTACCAAAGTCAGTATTTGCTCCTGATGGCCTTTGTGATTCTTGTCAGAAGGCTAAACAAAGGAAATTCTCATTCAAGAGCAAGACTGAATCATCAATTCTTGAGCCTTATCACCTACTACATGTTGATCTATTTGGTCCAGTAAATGTCATGTCTATTGCAAAGAAGAAATATGCTATGGTCATAGTGGATGAGTTCACCAGATACACATGGGTGTATTTCTTGCACACAAAAAGTGAAACTGCATCTCTCTTGATTGATCATGTCAAGCAATTGGATAAATTGGTCAAAGATTCAGTGAAGATAATAAGAAGTGATAATGGTACTGAGTTCAAGAATTTGATAATGGAAGAGTTCTGCAAAGACCATGGAATTAAGCAGGAATTCTCTGCTCTTGGAACTCCACAGCAAAATGGAGTTATTGAAAGAAAGAATAGAACTCTCATTGAAGTTGCACGTACAATGCTTGATGAAGCAAAGCTTCCAACCTATTTCTGGGCTGAAGCTGTGCAGACTGCTTGTTTTACTCAGAATGCAACACTCATTAACAAGCAAGGAAAGACACCATATGAGATGGTGAAGAAAAAGAAGCCAAATCTGAAGTATTTTCATGTATTTGGATGCAAATGTTTTGTTCTTAAGACTCACCTTGAACAACTATCCAAATTTGATCTAAAAGCTAATGAAGGAATCTTTGTTGGATATCCACTTTCCACAAAAGCCTTCAGAGTCTATAACTTGAGAACAAGAGTGGTCATGGAATCTATCAATGTCTCTTTTGATGATAAGAAAATTACTGGACTTGAAGATTTCAATGATCATGATTAGGTGAGATTTGAAAATGAAGACTTAAATTCTGATACTGAAAATCCTGATAGTCTAAATCCTGATACTGCAAACTCTGATGGATTAAACTCTGATGTTATTGAAACTGTAGTGACTACGCCAAAGGAAGATGCACCTATGCAGGGGGAGCATACTCAAGATACAACCACATCTCAAGAAGCATCAGAACATACATCTGGCTCTTCAAGTTCAGATTCGTCAAGTTCTAATAAGCCAAGTTCTGATAATTCTGAAAACTTAAATTCTGAAGAATCCAACTCAGAGACCATAATTTCAGGGGGAGCATCAGAAAATGTTGATGAAGATAGCATGGATCATGGGGGAGCATCCAGTTCTAGAGAAAACCTTCCATCTGCAAGGAAGTGGACTAAATCACATACACCTGACTTAATAATTAGAAATCCTGATGCAGGTGTCAGAACTAGAACAGCTAATTCAAGTGAATGTCTTTACAATTCTTTTCTTTCTCAGACTGAACCAAAGAAAGTGGAAGAAGCTCTTCAAGATGCAGATTGGGTGCAAGCAATGCAGGAAGAGTTAAATGAATTTGAAAGAAACAAAGTCTGGACCCTAGTGCCAAGACCAAAGAACAGATCTGTTGTTGGTACAAAGTGGGTTTTCAGAAACAAAACTGATAGTGATGGCATAATTATAAGGAATAAGGCAAGGTTGGTTGCAAAAAGATATTCTCAACAGGAGGGAATTGATTATGATGAAACATTTGCACCAGTTGTTAGATTGGAAGCCATAAGGATATTTTTGGCTTATGCTGCTCACAAAAAGTTTACTGTCTTTCAAATGGATGTGAAAAGTGTTTTTCTCAATGGAGAATTGGAGGAGGAAGTATATGTTGAACAACCTCCAGGCTTTGTAGATCCCAAATATACTAATCATGTCTACAGGCTTGATAAAGCACTTTATGGCCTTAAGCAAGCTCCAAGAGCATGGTATGAGACTTCAGCTCAGTTTCTTCTGGAAAGTGGATTTAATAGAGGAACTATAGACAAAACACTGTTCTACCTCAACCATGGAAAGGACTTACTTCTGGTTCAGATATATGTTGATGATATCATCTTTGGTTCTACAAATGACTGACTTTGCAAGAAATTTGCCAAACTGATGCAGTCAAGATATCAAATGAGCATGATGGGGGAACTTAGCTATTTTCTGGGCCTTCAAGTCAAGCAGAATGAAGAAGGCACTTTTATTTGTCAAACCAAGTACACCATAAATTTGCTGAAGAAATTTGGAATGCAAGATTGTTCAAGTGCATCCACTCTCATGGCCACTGCAACAAAACTGGATAAGGATACTGGTAAATCAGTAGATATTACTGATTACAGAGGTATGATTGGCTCGTTACTCTATCTAACTGCTAGTAGACCTAATATCATGTATGCTATGTGTCTTTGTGCAAGATTTCAAGCAGATCCAAGAGAACCTCACTTAACAGCTGTGAAAAGAATTTTTAAGTATCTTAAAGGAACAGCTGATCTGGGATTATGGTATCCCAGAGAATCAGATTTTAAACTAATAGGTTACTCAGATGCAGATTTTGCAGGTTGCAAAATTGACAGGAAAAGCACAAGTGGAAGCTGCCAATTTCTTGGAGGCAGATTGGTTTCTTGGTTTAGCAATAAACAAAAGTCAATTTCCACATTAACTGCAGAAGCAGAGTACATTGCTGCAGGAAGTTATTGTGCACAGATTCTTTTGATGAAGAATCAGTTACTGGATTATGGGTTAACATATTTTAAAATCCCTATTTACTGTTATAATCAAAGTGTTATTGCTATGAAAGGTAATCCAGTTCAACACTCAATGACAAAGCACATCAGCATTAGGTACCACTTCATAAGGGAACATGTGGATGAAGGTACAGTGGAATTGCATTTTTTCCAACAGATCAACAACTAGCAGATATCTTCACAAAAGCACTGTGTGAAGCTACTTTTACAAGATTGGTAAATGAACTTGGAATTGTTTCAGGTTCTTTCTCTAAATCTGCTTAGCTCTTGTTCTGATGCATCAGACTTTATGATCGGTATTTACATAAATTACTCTCTTTGTGTATTCTGTGCTTAATTGAAAATTGCTTAAGTACTGATTGTTGTCTGATGTGAATTTCTAAACTCTGATAGTGATATGACTGTTTATGTGACTATTCAATCCTATGAGGATAACTGTGCTAGATGCTGACCTAGTAGTCTTTAATATACTAGAGATCCCATGTTAGAAGTAATTATTTATGTGGAAATCTATTGACACAAGCAAATTCTGATATTGAGCTTAGTTAAGTTTACTTTGTCAATCTTATTACTAAGTCAAAAACTATAATAATGCTTCTCATATGTTAAGTTCTGATGTTAGTAAATCTGTTGAATATACTAAGTGCTGATAAACCTCACTTATTAAAAGAAAAAGGAAAAGAAACAAGGAATAAAAATCAGATACTCCTTTGAGATATAGAGTAAAAATGTGGAAGGGACGACCCAAGTGCATTGCTGGTATTAAGTAATATGCATCAGAAAAGCAAATAATTATTTTTCTTGGTGACTTTTCACACTCTATGATTACTGGAGAAATACTCTGGTAAAAGCATAAATTCTGATAAGCAGTCGTGACTCACTTACACTGAGAAGCCACTGTAAAATGGAATTTTAAAAGATGCATAAAATAAGCACAAAACAGTTGGGGTGGACTCGTGCATGATCTCATTCAAAAGTAAACTTCAGAATAATGACAGATTTTTAGTAAAGTTCTTAGTTATGCCTTATTTCTAAGATGGACTGAAGTGAATCAGACTTTACTCTTTGTCTGATATTTTGCTTAATGCACACACTTACACTCCATATGAATGATGAAAATTACTGTGGCGTTCAATGTTATTTTAGATGAACAGTTTACGTGTCAGATTGCATAAATTCTGAGGACAAGTTCTGCTGGAAGTTCTGATAAATAAGTTCTGAAGAACCGAAATCAGAATTTGTGTGAAGAATCACAGAGATAGGCATTCATTTTTCGAGTTAAGAAATCATGTTCTGATGACTGTTAAGTTCTGATATAAGTCTAAGTGCTGATATTAAATTCTGATCCTCTACTTGACTTATTTGTGGTTAAAATCTGAAACAGTCTTATTTTAAATCAGAATATGTACGGGTGAGATATTAACAGTCAATACAATTAGGGTTAGTAGAACACGTACATGCACAATAATATTTACTTGTTTCTTGTGCGCATTAAACCCTGTTTTACTCTTCCAATGACTATTTTTTTTCTTCTTCCCAGTCTAGGGAGACGAGGTAGAATTATTTCTACCTGTCAGCATTAAATTTCCTTGCATCTCCTGGCATTCTATTGCCTATATAAACCAACACCTCAAATCAGCCTACACATCATTTCTTTTCTTACACACTCACTCTCTTTTCCTTCATATCAACAAAATCATGGTTAACTACAACATGTTCTTGAACTGTGAGACCTTCAACATGGAGTTGAGCTGTGCAGACTGGCAGCAGGAATGGCATGTTACTGCCATTCCTGATGAGATTTGGGACTCGTTTCCCCAGGAGGTTCTCACACACCTCTGGTTCTTTTACATGGACTACCATCGCCATCTTGAGTGATTGGAAGAAGAAAGGCTGGAAGCTCTCCGCCAACAAGAGCGAATCATTCGACTCGCTATTCTTTTTGTAGAGAGTCGGAAAAGAAATAATTTGTTTTCTTCTTCCTGTTTTTCTTCATCGTCAGCTTTGTCTAGCTTCTTAGCAAAGGACAAAAGCTGTTGATGTTGGAGTTTTTAGCTTAGGACAGTCTTGTAATGTTCTGATGTAAATTTCAATTTCATGAATGTATTCTCTTAATATATGGAATTTTATATTTTTGCAAGATTTTGTCCCTGAGATGTTTGCAATTCTACTGCATTTTTAAATCCTGATATATCCATATTCTGATGACCATTTTAATTGCTGATATAAATTAAGTTCTGATTCTGAAATGTCAGTACTTGTTTACTTGATTTATTTTTTGGTCATTCTCACACTTTATATTTTTCCAGAAAATGGGTTTTGCAGTAAAAATGATTAAATAAGTGGGAACAGTTTAAATTTTGAATTAAAACTAACTTACCTCAATTAATGGGATTACTTGGTAAGTGGAACGGTTTTTCCTTAAAAAACTGCATGTGATAAATAATGATTACTGTTTTCCCGTGCCCATCAACTATTCATTATTGCTGCATGTCTTACAGGTGTCCAATGGTTTTTTTAACCATGTATAAGTAAGAGAGAGAGAAGATTATACAATCTTTTATTTACTTTTACACTTTATCTCTCTTTCTTTACTTTTACTCTCTCTCATCTCCTGACGCTGTTTTTCATACAGACATTTTGTCATTCACCTTACAGGCAAACTTATTTCGTAATTTTTCTCATGGCACCTAAGGATTTGATTATAGATGGAGCCAAGTTTGTTCCCAACAACTATGCTACAATATTAAACCATGATGAAGCTCCATCTGATTTGCACTTTGTGCAAGATCTTCTGGCACACAGTGAAATTGGGTATGCATTGACCCAGCCTCAAGTCATTTCAAGCCAAAAAGTTCTGACGTTTTGGCGGACTGGGCACTTTGACAATGGTGGTGCTACTGGTACTCCCAACATTATTTTCAAAGTAAATGATGTTGAGTATGTGGTAACTCCTGGAGCAGTTCGCAAGGCTCTACATTTACCAGAAGGCTGTATTTTCTTAACAGCGGAGGAACCAGTTTTACAGCAGCTCATGGCCAATTTGGGGTATGAGAAGAGTTTGGCCAAGCTTGGACAGTTGAAAAGAGCACATATCAGAAAGGAATGGAGCTTTTTCTTTGACTGCATCACTAAAACATTTGGAAATAAGTGTTCCAACTTTGATGCCATTCCAATCATGAGTCAGCACATCGGGTATGCTATTATTCACCAAACTTATTTTGATTTTGCAAGTGCTGTGCTAGGATTTATAGGGGATAGGATGATAGAGGATAGGAATGTGGTATACTTTGCTAGATTCTGTCAGCTTATATATACTTTTTGTTGTGCTGATGACCCTCAACTAGCCAGTTTTTTATTTCCACCTTTTACACTTGCAAAACGTGCTTTTAATGACTTGGTAAATGCTGACCTTAAGAAAAGGGTAGTTAGACCCTTACAGATACCTCAGTCTGTAAAACAGATCTTGGTAAATGTTGATCCTCTAACCTACAGATCTATTTATCCTGATGTACAACCTACCACCACATCCCAAACACCACAACAACCATCAGAAAATACCACTCAAACATTTATACCTCAATCCTCTATCAGAACACATCTCAAACCTTTACAGATAGCTCAACCTTCATCCTCAGCACCTACTGTGAAGCCTTCATCTTCAAAGCCCAAGAGGACAAGGACTGTCCCTCAGACACCACAGAAGAGAAGGAGGATTGTTCTGAGAGATAAGTCTGATAGTGAGGAACAGGTTTCTGCATCAGAACCTGTTATGAAAGAAGCTGAGAAGGTCCCTTCTCAGAAGGATTTTGGAATTGGGGATCTAAGCTTCTCAAAAGGCTTAGAAGAATGACTTATGCTGAACCTCCCAAGGAATCACCACCTTCAAAGAGATACAAGAAACAGAGAGCTAAAAGGGCAGCTTCAGATGATGAGGAAGCAGCAGCTAAGGAAGGAGATCAGGAATCTCTGATCTCAAAAGAACCTGAATTTGCTGAAGTTACTGCATCTCCCTCTCCATTGTCCCCAACTCAGGAAGCTGCTACCGATAAGGCAAACACACCATCTGTGTCTCCTGTACATGAAACTGTATCTCCTGTAGACCCAGGCATAAGTGCTGGAATTGATATTCACAACCTAGTTGTGCCTGAGGTTCTCTACTTAGAAGCTCCAACAGAAATTAATCCATCAACAACACCTTTTACTGATGCTACTCAAACTCCAAAATTGTCTACAATACCTTCTCTGCATCTCGATGTTGATGATCAGAATATAGGTGAGTATCAGGATATGGCTGTTGATCAGAACTTGGAAACAGATCAGCACTTAGAGGATGATGCTGAAGCCTCAATTGCTTCTCATACTGTTGTTTTATCAGAAGATGCTGATTCTGTCAGTTCTGATGCTTCAAATGCTGATACTACTGGTGATGCTGCTATAAATGAAGATGCTACTGCAGCTGGTCCTTCAGGACATGCACCTCAACAGACTGTTTCTAAATCTGAACTAGTCAAGAAGTTTGTTCGAGGAGAAGCACCAGTACCTTGGAGTGAAACTCCTAGAGGACAGGAGTGGACTAAGGAATGGAACTCAGTTACCTTTGTTCCATCTGACAAAATTCTTGTGAGCACTTGGCAAAAGCTGATGAGATGTTAATTAATAATAATTTCAAGACACAACTTCGAGTCACTGCATTGAGTACTAGACATCTGCAAGGTCTCCATTCAACAACTCATGCAGAGTTACATAAAATTCAGGAAGAATTTCTCAAGCAAGAAACGGTTAAGAAAATTGACAAGAAAACTTTCTTCCAACCTATCTTTGACAGAGTTGCTTACATTGAGAAGACCCAAGAGAAGCAATAGTCTCAGATTGATGATATTTTGCAAAATCAATCTTCTCAGCAATCTCAACTCGATGAAATTAAAGCCTCGGTGGAATTGCTTGTCTCTCTTCTTTTACCTGCTGATGCCAAAAAGGGGGAGAAGGTAATTAAGTCCAAATACAAAACTATTAAAACACTGAAGGGGAAGGATGATGAAAAAGATGACCAGGAAAACTCTGGAATGGGTGGAGGTCATGGTCAAGGTAGAAGTTTCTCATCAAGAAGAGCTGAAATTACAAGTCACAGGACAAGTTCTGATGCTGGAAAAAGAATTACTTCTGCTACTGGTAAAAGGATAAGTTCTGATGAACTTTTGGATCTTGATGAAGAAATATCAAGACAGCTATTTATGAAAGAAAATCCAGGAATGGACTTTGAGAGTCTGATGGAAGAAGAAGCTAGACTTAAGTCAGAAAAAGTCAAATCTAAATCTGAAGCTTCTGTTGGTAAAAAGAAACTTCCAAAGGTCAAAGGCATTGTGATAAAAGAAAGGTCAAATCCTAAAGCAACCAAGGCTAAATCATAATTGCAGATAGATCCAAGGTCCAAGGGCAAAGAGAAAGTTGGTGAACCTATCAAGGTTTATGTGCCTCCTGTGGATGAAGAAATTACTGTTGAAGATGCTGATCTTGCTCTGACTTCAAGAAAAATTTCTAAGACAACCTCTGACGTGGCTCAAGTTGTTCAGAGTAAAGATATAGTTAGTTCTGATATCTCAAAGAAGCAAGTAACCTCTGACATAGCTCAAGTTGACTTGATATCAGAAGATAAATCAAAGGAAACCTCTGACATTGCTCATGTTAAACCTTCAAAGTTACTCCTACCAGGATTCACCAAAGCCAAACAGACTCAACCTTTGAAGACTGCATCAAGTGGTTTTGAAGCAAGAGTGGTTACTGGAAAGGAAGCAAGAGATAAATATGGATTGGGTAGTCCTGATGAAAGAAGAATACAGAACACAACAAATGATCCAACTTTCTTAAGTGAACCAGGTATTGGAGCAACTCCTGAAAGATTGAATCAATTAGAATCTGTACAGATGGTTTACCATACCTACTTGAAAGAACACATCTTGTTGTACTTCATGACAGATGGTAGGGTTTATCATATAAGGGAAAATGCCATTCCACTGAAGTATTTTGAAGAATTGTAACATGTATTATTCTTACTTTAAGTGAATGACAAAATAACAGAAAGTGCTGCAAACTATTTGAAGAGTCAAATTCAGAAACAGAAAAGGCTTTATTCTGTTAAGTCTGACAGCATATATCTTCCAAAGTACAGAGATCACAAGGGTGATATTGTTGAGATGAAGCCTAACTCTGCTAAGATTATAACTACCTTTCTGGGTTACAAGGCTGTGGAATTCAATCTTCAGTCTGACAACGCATATTTGATCAGACTAGATCAGGACATAAGGAAAGCTAAAATTAATGATCTCAGGGCTACAATCTTTCAAACTAGTGAAGATTCTACAGAACTTAAAGATGCTAAAAGGAGGATGATTGATGAACTCAGATATGCTGAGAGATGTTTGTTAAAGAATTATCTCAGAACAACTCCTGACATCAGAGAGATCAGAAAGTGAAGCCAAGTCAAGATCTACAACTGCTCAAATTCTGATATGAATACAGACTAAAGTTGTTATCAGAAGTTAAAATTGGTAAAGCTTTAAGGACTGTAAGTTGTAATTATCTAGTCAAATTCTCATGCATTTATACTTAATGTTTTTGACATCATTAAATATCTGTTAAACTTGTATATTATGCTAATTTACAAGTTGGGGGAGATTGTTAGATATATTTGATAATGTCATGACTAATATGATTTATGTTTAGTTTTCAGATCTTACTTAAACAGGACAAATCGGTACTTAACTGAAATCAGCACTTATACTGAAGTCAGAACTTAAGTTATCAGTACTTAAGGTTCAGGAGATATTTATCAGAAGATAATATCAGGACTTAAAGGAAACGTTCAGATAAGGAAGTCGGCTGATTGAAAGGAAAAGAAGATCAAGACAAACGTAAGAAGAGATATGCATGAAGAAGGAATTCTATGAAGAATAGAATACTTGGAAGAAAAGATATCTGATTGATATATTTTAGGAAGCAGAATTATATTCCATATCAATTAGCGATTATCTTGTAACTGTGTAGTATATAAACACAGACATAGGGTTTACACTATAAGTGTTATCATTATCGAGAAGATTATTCATTGTAACCCTAGCAGCTCTCGTAATATTTGTTCATCACTGAGAGAGGACAGTTCCATATTGTAACAGAGTTTATTGTTTTGAATAAAGTTTGTTTTCTGTTACTTGAGTTATTAAAGTTCGATTTGATTGTGCTATACACTGTATTCACCCCCCTCTACAGTGTGTGTGACCTAACAGCCTTTCTTTCCACACTCAAAATAAGTGTCCTTGCTTTGATTTGTTTTACTCTCCTTGCTCGGATTAGATCCTTCTTTGGAAACTGTGACTTCATAGGTCGTTTGGAGGCATTCCATTTGGAAAGAAATTTATGAAACTTCTTGGTTAGAAGAGCAATCTCTTTGTCAGAATCATCAGGAGATTCATCTACATCTGCATTAAGTGCAAGAGTTTTCTTAGGAGGAGCTTCATCTTCTTCATCATATCTGCGTAGCTGATTTTCGAATTCTTCCAATTCACTGGACAGTGTTAGAGTGTCCATAGTCGAAAGCAATGTTGAATCCTGCAGAATGGTAACCTTTGGAGCAAACTTCTTTGGCATTGCTCTGGGGATTTTCCTATTGATCTCAGATTGAGGAATGATCCTTTCCAGAAGTGAGAGAGAGTTCATCAATGTTAGGAATCTCCCTTGAGCGTCTCGCACGCTTTCATCTCTTTCCAACCTGAAACCTTCATAGTCACTCATGAGCATACTTAATTTTACTTCACGTACCTTAGACGTGCCTTCGTGGCTGACTTTGATCGTATCCCAGATCTGTTTGGCAGTAGTACATGCTGATACTTTTCTTAATTCTGTAGCTACCATGCCATTGAGAAGTGAGTTCATAGCTTTAGCATTGGAGTTCATTCCATTCACTTCTTCAAGAGAAAGATCCTTGAGAGATTTTGGCTTCCCTTCTTTCATAGGAGTTGTAAAACCATTTTCTACAACATCCCATTCGAATGCATCACGCTGGAGAAAGATTTTCATCCGAAACTTCCAGTCATCGGAGTTTTCAGCATCATGAAGCAGTGGTAGATAATTGTTTGAATACCTATCTGGTTGAGCCATGGATCGCTAGCAAAATAAACACTAAAAAGAGAATTAAATGCACCTGCTCTGATACCAATTGAAATTTGATAGCTCGATAGACAATATTATATTCTAACTGTCAAGGTAAATGGGACAGTCTCTTATGCAAACGGGACAGTCCCTTTACAAATGAAACAATGAATGGGACAGTCTCAATTAACTGCAGAATGTAAATAACAGTAATTAAAATGCAGAATGCTGAAAACCTTAATAAGTAATAACACCAGAAGTTTTCACTTGGTTCGGCCCCTACACCTAGTCTATGGCCTACATCCAAGTCCCTATGCCAACTAGCATAGAGAATGTATTATATCCACTTAAAACAAAGTACTTACAAACTTTTCTTGATTACAAACTTGGCCCACTTGAAAGAAACATTTCCCTAGCACACACACAGCTACTTGGCCTTCCTCTTGTAATCAAACTCCCACAACCCGGGACAAGTGATATAGTACACCTTTCAGATACAAGAATAAAATATGAAAGATTACAACTCAAACTAGGCTTCTTGTTTAACTGAATGTATATCTCGAGTATAAAGAACAAGAAGGTGTTTTTAGATGATAAAAATTTGACGTGAAAGCATTAGCCACAAATCTGAAATAGTGAGTTGTATTTATAGGCAAAGTTCTAACAGATTGATTTTCAAACAAAGGATAAGATTGATAAGATTTGAAAACAAGTTTGTTTGAAAATATTTGAATTAATCTTGAAAGCTAATCTGTTAGTTTGAAAAAGATAAACCAAGTAAAAGATAAGTTTTGAATAATTCAAACTTGGTTTATAAGATAGAGTTTGTTTGAGATAAGTTTTATCCAGTTAAACAAGATATACACAAAACCCTAACCCTTATCTAAGCCTGGGATAGACTCCTGAAATATCTAAGCAAACTGCAATGCTTGAATTTCGGTTGCTTCCTGTCTGTATTTCTGCATTCTATTGTTAAAAGATCTTATCATCATAAACGGGTAAAACTAAGAGTAATGGGCCTTCCGGCTGAAGTGGACCGACAAAAGATTGGAGATATATTTCTCATCCACAGTATCTATATCTATTATTTAAACTTCTATAATTGCCAAGTAAAAACGTTCGGAAACATGCCGAAGATAAAAAATTCAAGGTGGTTTCTAGAACTGATATAATTTTTTTGTCTAAGTTGGGTTTTGGAAAGCAGGAATATTAGTAAAATACAGGCCACGAGTGCTTGTGTAGCTGTTAATACTTATCCCACCTACATACAAATATGAAGAGAGCATATATGAATGAATACATTCTGTCAAAGAGTTGAAGGTTGACCACCCAAATACATCCGATCCGCGTAGATTACCAAACCAAACACCATTGCATGATTAAACTATCTATAAAACCTATTGCTCGTACATTTTGCACAACATCCATTTACATTTTTCAGCAACTCCCCATCTCTATACCTATACTTCATATAATATACTTATATCATCCGTAGCTCACGCATCGTAATCGAATATCAAGGAGATGAATCGAAACGAGTCGTACGGGAACACATGGGCGGATCAGTGGGAGTCTAATAAGGATGATCGCGACCATTACACAAGTCTAGACAATAACAAGAGCACAAGCAGTGGCAGCAAGTATGGCAAGAAGCTGAGTGAAGGGCTTGGAAAGACTAAATCTGTGGCTTCAGTTGGTGTCAAGAAAGTTAAACAAGGCTCTTCTCTTACCTTTCAATGGATCAAAAACAAGTATACCAAGACCCCCCAGAAGCATTAGTATGCACTGCATTAATGATAGCTGTTTCAGAATCCAATATCCGTGGATATATATCAACATGTTTGATGTAGCTGGTTTCTGTAGAATACTGTGAAATGTAAAACTCCAAGTCTTTGATCTTATTTAGTATTTAATTTTATGTAAAAATAGTTTACAATATTCGTTGAGTACATTGATGGTTTTGAAACTTGTATACATATTTCTCGTACTTAAATTACCTTTTTCTCTTCTTTTTTTCCAATACAAGATTTTTGAACAGAAGAGGACAAATCACGTTTATAGCATCCTATATATATTCCCGTGTGCGAAACCTTAGGATCAGTGTTAGATAATTTAGAGCTCTTCGACAAATTACTTCATTCTTTTTAAATTTAAAAAACGGGAGTATATGTATTATTAGTAAAACCAAATTATATGTTGACGTGTCAAACTTGTTCTTTTGTTCCTTGTAAATCTGTATATAGGAGTACTACTAATGTGGTCGTCATTGCTTACTTCAATAATTAAAACGGCGAGTTTAAACGACTTTTCGGACCATGACCAAAAAAACCTGTCCTATGTTACCGACTTTTCTAAATTTTTTATTATATCACTTAAATATATAGATCTTAATATCCGTACGGTTGGATGATTTATAAATAATTTCAAAAAATCGAAACACCGTTTAGGAAATAAATACCAGTTACAAGTAGTAGTCAAATCACTTGTTAATTATTAAAATATCAAATTAAAAAATTTATTTTTAATATCTGAATTTTTTCAAATTACTAAAATACATATTTTGACATTCGTATAGTTCAATAATTTAAAAACATTTATAAAAAATCTAAATAAAATTCATAATAATTAAATATATAAAAAAATAATTTTTTTTTAATTTTTTTTCAAGCCGAGCCGAACCGTGCCGAGCCGAGCTCGAGCCGAACATGTCAAAAGCTCGGCTCGAGCTCGTTTTCTTAACGAATACATTTTTGTGTTCGAGCTCGAGCTCGAGCCCTTAACGAACCGAGCCGAACCGAGCCCTTAACGAGCCGAGCTCGAGCTTGTTCGCGAACGGCTCGGTTCGCGAACAACTCTAACTGCCTTATCCTTATTATGTGTCATGAATTCTTTTCAATTCATTTATCTCAAAAATTATCTCTAAATTTGTTTTTAAATGAACACCTATCTCGTCCTCTTCAGTGTTATAAAAATCGAAAATCGGACTAGATCGGTCTACGTACCGATTTACGATTTATCGGAATGCTAAATCAGAATAAAATCAGATATATTTTAATATTAGTTTTATAAAATATTCATATTAAGTAAAATTATTATTTTTATTAAAATTTTGATTTAATTATTTTTATAAATAAAAATTATAATAATCATCACAAATGTAGATTGCTTACAAATGGGAATAAATAATTCTAGATAATAAAATATTGTTTCCTGTTAGGGCGAAAACACGCGCTAATATTCACGCAAGTATACGCGTTCGCAAGTAATATAGAATACTTTCTAGTTCGTTCCCACAGAGACTCAGACTAATTATGTTCAATTAAACTCACTCACCAATGTATGATTACTTCTCAATGTTAAGACAATAACACTTAGATTTGAGTAACTAATTATTAGCTACAATTAACTACTAAAATTAACCACTTAATTAACACTTCGAATTAACAATATTAAAACACTCATGAGATCACAACTTCATTACTAATTCCTTCAATAGTCATTGTTATTACCCTTAGCATGCAAGAGTGATGATATTAATCGAATAACACGAAACTGATAAAAGCCAACTTTCATTGGACTAATACCATTCTACCAAACATCCACAATTAAGATAGAAGTTGAATAGGCATCTATTATGTTGAGTCCCTATATGTCTACAGAAATTGACAATATAATGATTTAAGAACAAGTTATTCCTTTTGATTACACAGGGCGAATAAAACGGTTAGAGTTACCTACTAATCATGCAGACACATACATGAACCTATGCTAGCATGGCAAGTTCTAAATCTCGAGATCCACCATCGCTTAACAAGAGATTAATACCCTATCTTATATGTTCGCGACGCACATAAGACTAATACGCACAACCAATACTAGATATCATACAATCATCACACACTAAGGTATTAAACAACTAACTAAAGAATTTCATAGTAAATCCGTTACGACCTCATGATCACGATTAGCCCATATTAGCACTTATCGTCATCATGGGTTCATATGAAAACATGATAAATAAACACAAAAGAATAATAACTAAACTAATTATATTAAACCAGAGTACGTCACAAGAGTAATAGGTTCAAAGCAAGAAAACTAGCATCCAACGTTACAACGAAATAAAGAATCACAAGAAAATATGCTTCCTCTTCATTGCGGTGTGCTAAAAGGGTCTTCGTCCTTATCTCCTTCGCTCCTTGATTAATACAACGATCCAACACACGTGAAACATCTCTGAAATCTACTTATATAGGAGTCCCATAAAACTCAGATTACTCAGAAGTTGGAAGCCAAACAGAAATAGAAGTCTAAAATAAATATTCTGAATTCTCGACCCTGCGCGGCCGCTCAGCATAGCTGAGCGGGCGCTCAGCTTCCTGCGCTGCCGCTCAACATAGCTGAGCGGGCGCTCAGACCCTTTCTGGAATTTTTGTCTGTTTGCTCCGTTTCTTCGCTGTAATCTGCTCCTCTCTTCCCACTTGTAATGCTGAACACATGCCAAGGCTTATTATTGATGATTTCTCCCCCGAAATCTAACTAATACCCTGAAACGCACAAACACTAGAAAAAAATATCAAATACACAAAATACTTGATTTCAAGACACCAATTTAAGCTATTATAAGACGTTCTAAGTGGTATAAAATGCCACTTATCACACCACCAAACTTAAATCGATGTTTGTCCTCAAGCGTCACAGACTCAAAACCAAATAAAAACATGCATGAATGCAATCTATATGGAATGCAGCTATCTCCCTTACGACGACCAAACCAACCAACTTACGACATCTCAACAAATGCAATTAGGCGACTAAAGATCAATCAAATCGTGCAACTAACATACAGCCAGAAACGTGGTGTGTGCAGATGCTTAACAGATATACTTCGGAACTAGATCAATTATTATGACTCAACTATCATCAAGGCAATCACATGATTATACAAAGAATAAAAATTCTAGGCACAAAGTGACTTATAATACTACAAGAATCCTGGAGCTTATTACGGAATCATGCTTTTTGTTCATAACAATAATGCTTATTTGACCGTGCAATGAGTGAGGTCCACAAAAGACTTATACAATGGTATCCATGTAGCGAGCGTTAGGTTAGCGGAGCCCAGACTCTAAAAGCCTTAGTTCACTAGGCACAAAGTCCCCTAAGAACTTAATAACTCGAATACCAAAGAGCCCACTCGTGATCAATTATGCACAAACACATACTTTTTTTTCTTTCTTTTTTTTCTTTTTTTTCTTTTTTTTTCTTTTTTTTCTTTTTTTTTCTTTTTTTTCATAATTTCTGAGCAAGTGCGTTTCGCTCCATCTTGCTCAACCCTAGACTACTCGCATAAACATACGAGCCGGCTACTAGCCATTTGACGCCTAGCCACAATTAGCAACGAATCCCTCAAAGAATCAGCAGTAGGGACAGTGCTGCTGCTATCAATAGTCCTTGCTATCTTGGGTGCCATCAAATCTGAATAAAAGTGCTTGAGATTTGTGTTTTTGTGTTTGGGAGAGAGTTGAAGTGTAGAAAGTGTTTGGGAGATATATGGGATAGGTGTATGTATATATAGGGTATGGATTAGGGTAGAATTTGATTAGTAGTGGGTTTAAGGGTTGAAATCATGGGATAATGGGGAATAGGTCATAGGTTTATGGGCTGTATTTTGTTTTTTTTTTATTTTTCTGATTTTTTTGGATTTTTATTGAACTAAAAAAATTTTCTCCCAGCCGACCCCTGAGCGGGCGCTCAGGAGGCTACTGGAAAAAAAATTTCTAGCCCGGTTTTTCTGATTTTTTTTGTGGTTTTGGATAGGTTATTAACTTCTAAGGGTTCCTGTAACAACAAATCATGGGTTGCCTCCCACGAAGCGCTTCTTTTTCGTCATTAGCTTGACGTTGCGTACCTTCCTCAAGTTGACAATAAAACGGCACTAACCACTTCTCGGGTTGCCGTATCCCCATAGTAGTGCTTCAACCGCTGACCATTAACCTTGAATGCTTGGTCCGGATCATTCTCAAAAATCTCCACCGCTCCATGTGGAAACACAGTTTTGACAATAAAAGGTCCAGACCACTTTGATTTCAACTTCCCACGAAAAAGTCAGAGACGAGAGTTGAATAAGAGAACTTATTGCCTCGACACGAATAACTTAGGATGTAGCTTCCTATCGTGCCACCTTTTCACCTTTTCCTTGTACATTTTGTTGTTCTCGTACGCTTGGAGTCGAATTTCATCAAGTTCATTAAGCTGAAGCATTCGCTTCTTTCCAACTGCATCTAAATCCAGGTTCAACTTTTTCAACGCCTAATAGGCCTTATACTCAAGCTACGCAGGTAAATGACATCCCTTACCATACACCAGTTGAAACGGGGACATACCAAGTGGAGTTTTGTATACTGTTCTGTAAGCCCAAACACCTTCATCGAGCTTTAAAGACCAATCTTTCCTTGACGAACAAACAACCTTCTCTAGAATGCGTTTGATCTCTCTGTTAGGCACTTCCGCTTGACCATTTGTTTGCGGATGATAGGCAGTAGCAACTCGATGATTCACATTATAACACTGCATCATAGCAGTGAACTTACGGTTGTAGAAATGCGACCCTTCATCACTTATGATTACTCGTGGCATTCCAAACCTTGTGAAAATCTGCTTATGGAGAAAATTGAACACTGCCTTTGCATCATTTGTCGGTAGAGCTTTGACTTCTACCCATTTTGAGACATAATCGACTGCCAGCAAGATGTACTGATTGTTGCAGGACGAGACAAAAGGCCCCATGAAATCGATTCACCAAACATCAAAGACCTCGACTTCAAGAATCACGTTTAACGGCATCTCATCCTTTCTCATCAAATTTCCCACTCTTTGGCAACGATCACACCTTAAAACAAACTGATGAGCATCCTTAAACAAAGTAGGCCAGAAAAAACCTGCTTGCAGGATACAAGCTACCGTCTTCTCACCCCCATAGTGTCCTCCATAAACTGTGGAGTGGCAGTCTCGTAATATCCCCCCCGTCTCACAGAATGGGATACATCTGCTGATGATCTGGTCAGCTCCCTGTCTAAACAAATACGGTTCATCCCACATATACCACTTCACCTCATGCATAAACTTCTTCTTTTGAGCTGTGGTCAAATTAGGAGGCATTATATTATTGACAAGATAATTCACAATATCTGCGAACCATGGCTCTTCCTCCTGTACTCCAAACAACTGCTCATCCGGAAAAGATTCGTTGATCAATGTCTTATCATGTGAAGTAGACTCGGGATTCTCCAATCTAGAGAGATGGTCAGCTACTTGATTCTCAGTACCTTTTTTATCCTTGATCTCTAACTCAAATTCCTGTAGTAAGAGCACCCAACGAATGAGTCTCGGCTTCGAATCCTTCTTTGAAACCAAATAGCGAATGGCCGCATGATCAGTGAATAATGTCGCTTTTGTCCCAAGCAGATAAGATCGAAATTTCTCGAAACCAAAGACTATAGCCAAAAGCTCCTTCTCAGTAGTGGTATAGTTCATTTGGGCCCCATTTAAGGTCTTGCTAGCATAGTAGACCACATGAAAGAGATTATTCTTGCGCTGCCCAAGAACTGCATCTACCGCATAATCACTCGCGTCACACATCATCTCAAAAGGCTCTGTCCAATCCGGTGCTGTAATAACTGGTGCAGTGATTAAACTCTTCTTAAGAGTCTCGAATGCCGTCAAACATTCATCATCAAATTTGAAAGGCACATCCTTCTCAAGCAAGTTGCACAGTGGCTTAGATATCTTCGAAAAGTCCTTGATGAAATGTCGATAAAAACCCGCATGACCAAGAAAACTACGGATTCCTTTCATAGAAATAGGTGGTGGAAGATTTTCAATAACTCCCACCTTGGCTTTATCCACCTCAAGACCCTTGCTAGAGACCTTATGCCCAAGAATAATGCCTTCACACACCATAAAATGACATTTTTCCCAATTTAGCACCAAATTAGTTTCCACACACCTTTTGAGCACGACACGAAGATTATTCAAACATTCATCATACGAATGTCCAAAGACGGAGAAGTCGTCCATGAACACCTTGACATTATTCCCAATCTTGTCAGAGAATATAGCCATCATACATCTCTGAAAAGTGGCCGGTGCGCCACATAACCCAAACGAAACTCTGCGAAAAGCAAACATGCCAAATGGACAAGTGAAGGTAGTCTTTTCTTGATCCTCTGGTGCAATACAAATTTGATTATACCCCGAGTAGCCATCTAGAAGACAGTAATACTCATGACCAACCAACCTGTCAAGCATCTGATCAATAAACGGAAGAGGGAAGTGATCCTTTCTCGTGGCCTTGTTCAACTTTCGGTAGTCCATGCATACTCTCCATCCTGTGACTGTTCGAGTGGGGATGAGCTCGTTCTTCTCATTTGCTACCACAGTAATACCCCCTTTCTTAGGCACACATTGCATGGGGCTCACCCAAGAACTGTCAGAAATAGGATAAATGATTCATGCATCCAGCCACTTCAGAATTTCTTTCTTCACCACCTCTTTCATGATAGGATTAAGTCTGCGCTGTTGCTCAACAGTTGGCTTACTACCCTCCTCTAGCAGAATCTTATGCATGCAATATGAAGGGATGATCCCCTTGATGTCTGCTATGGTCCATCCAATAGCCGATTTGAATTATCTCAAAATCCTTAAGAGTTTGTCCTCCTCACTACCTGAAAGGTCAGATGCAATAATAACAGGTAATGTAGATACATCACCTAAAAAAGCATACCTCAAGTGTTCAGGCAATGGCTTAAGCTCCAAGGTGGGTGCTTCCTCAATTGATGGTTTGAGCTTTCCTTCAGCATTTTTTGAGGTCAGAAGTACCAAGAGCTTCAAACGGCATGTCCAGCTTTCGCCTCTAGGGAGAAGCATTAAGATATTGTAATTGCTCATTGCCATCCTCATCATCACTGTCAAAATCCCCCAATAAGGCCTTTTCTAATGCATCAGACATTAGCATATGATCGAGTTCTGAAGTAACCGCGGAATCAATCAAATCCACTTTTAAGCACTCCTCATCTTTTGTAGGGAATTTCATTGCTTTGAATACATTGAAGGTCACATCCTGATCCTGCACCCGCATATTAAGTTCACCTTTCTGCACATCTATCAAGATATGGCCAGTAGCCAAGAAAGGTCTTCCCAAGATTATGGGAATCTTCTTATCTTCCTCGAAATCCAGAATAATAAAGTCTGCAGGTTAGAAGAGCTTATCCACCTTGACTAGCACATCCTCCACTATGCCTCTTGGGTAAGTAATAGAACGATCAGCCAATTGTAGAGACATGTAGGTAGGCTTTGGATCAAGCAAGTCCAACTTTTAAAGATTGACAACGGCATCAGATTTATGCTTGCTCCCAAATCGCAAAGGCAGTTTTCGAAAGATAACTTGCCAATGGTGCAAGAAATGGTGAAGCTACCTGGATCTTTAAGATTTGGAGGTAACTTTTGTTGCAGCACAGCACTGCATTCTTCCGTTAGAGCAACGGTCTCAAGGTCATCCAGTTTCACCTTCCTTGAAAGAATACTCTTCATAAACTTCGCATAACTAGGCATTTGCTCTAGAGCCTCAGCGAAAGGTATATTGATGTGAAGTTTCTTGAACACCTCCAGAAACTTACCGAACTGCTTATCCAGCTTTTGTTGTTGCAATCTCTTAGGGCAAGGTGGAGGAGGATAAAGTTGTTTCTCCCCTATATTACCCTCAGGCAGAGTGTGTTCAACAATAGTCTTCCTTGGTTCCGCCGCTTTCTCCTTTTACTTAGCTTCTTCATCTCCAACTTCAGCTTCTACTTCTTTTGCCTTTTCAGCATCAGCAACTTTCCCAGACCTTAAGGTAATAGCCTTGACTTTCTCTTTAGCTTCCTTCCTGCCTGGCACTTTCGTGTCACTGGGAAGTGTGCCAGGTTGATGATTGAGCACCGCATTGGCTATTTGACCGATTTGATTTTCCAAGGTCTTGATCGACACCGCCTGACTCTTGCACAACAGCTTAAGTTCCTTAAAATCAGCACTAGTGGGTGCAGCTGCACCTCCCTGTTGAGGATATGATTGCCTTTGAGCATACTGCTGTGGTTTCTGGAATCCAGATGGATTGAACTGTTTACTCACACCTTGCTGATATGGTGGCTGAATAGCATTCTGATTATTACCCCAGCTGAAATTTGGATGATTTCTGTTGTTAGGATGATAAGTAGCTGGCACTGGCTGCTGTTGTCACTGATAATTGTTCACATACTGAACAGACCTGCACAAAGCTCACAGACCATAGCTATTTGATTGACTCCATAGGTAGCTAGAGAATCGACCTTCATAGGCAGCGCTTGGAGCTGCGCTGCAATAGCGGTGGCTGCATCGACTTCCAGAATACCTGCTACCTTCCCAGGCATCATCCTTTGAGTTGGGTTTTGATGCTCATTTGCAGCCATAGTCTCAATAAGATTATAAGCCTCAGTATAGCTTTTGGCCCATAAGGCGCCTCCAGCTGCTGCATCGAGCATGGGCCGCGATTGGGCCCCTGAACCATTATAGAAACCAGTGATCACCATCCAATCGGGCATTCCATGATGTGGACACTTTCTCAACATTTCCTTGTAGCGCTCCCAAGCTTCGCACATAGATTCCGTAGGTTGCTGCGCAAACTGAGTAAGAGCACTCCTCATAGCAGCAGTCTTTGCCATTGGATAAAACTTTACCAGAAACTTTTGCGCAAGATCTTACGAAGTAGTGATGGACCCAGATGGTTCAGAATGTAACCAGTCCTTAGCTTTATCCCTCAGTGAGAATGGGAAAAGCCTCAGCTTGATAGCCTCATCAGTCACACCATTATATTTGAAAGTACTGCAGATCTCGACAAAATTCCTTATGTGCATGTTGGGGTCTTCAGTCGCAGCTCCTCCGAAAGAAACAGAGTTCTGTACCATCTGAATAGTGCCCGGCTTGATTTTAAAGTTATTGGCCTCAATAGCCGGGTGCATGATGCTAGACTGAATGTCATCAATTTTAGGCCGAGAAAAGTCCATAAGAGCTGGATCTGCCGGAACAATACGATCACCCATGATTACTGGCTCCTTCTGCTCACTTCCTGAATCCGAATCTTTTAAATCTATCTTTTCCGGAATATCAAGAACTTCGTCTGTCTCCTCAGCTGTATCTAAAGTCCTCTTGCGAGTACGAGAACGAGTTTGCATAAACGCTCGCTAAAGTACCTGAAACACAACCGAAAACAATAAGTAACACGTCATAATCACTGAGTCCTAACGACCAATGATGGTAAGTACATAAACTAAACAAATACGCCGAGTCCCCGGCAGCGGCGCCAAAAACTTGTTAGGGCGAAAACACGCGCTAATATTCACGCAAGTATATGCGTTCGCAAGTAATATAGAATACTTTCTAGTTCGTTCCCACAGAGACTCAGACTAATTATGTTCAATTAAACTCACTCACCAATGTATGATTACTTCTCAATGTTAAAACAATAATACTTAGATTTGAGTAACTAATTATTAACTACAATTAACTACTAAAATTAACCACTTAATTAAGACTTCGAATTAACAATATTAAAACACTCATGAGATCACAACTTCATTACTACTTCCTTCAATAGTCATTGTTATTACCCTTAGCATGCAACAGTGATGATATTAATCGAATAACACGAAACTGATAAAAGCCAACTTTCATTGTACTAATACCATTCTACCAAACATCCACAATTAAGATAGAAGTTGAATAGGCATCTATTATGTTGAGTCCCTATATGTCTACAGAAATTGACAACATAATGATTTAAGAACAAGTTATTCCTTTTGATTACACAGGGCGAATAAAACGGTTGGAGTTACCCACTAATCATGCAGACGCATACATGAACCTATGCTAGCATGGCAAGTTTTAAATCTCGAGATCCACCGTCGCTTCACAAGAGATTAACACCTTATCTTATATGTTCGTGACGCACATAAGACTAATACGCACAACCAATACTAGATATCATACAATCATCACACACTAAGGTATTAAACAACTAACTAAAGAATTCCATAGTATATCCGTTACGACCCCATGATCACGATTAGCCCATGTTAGCACTTATCGTCATCATGGGTTCATATGAAAACATGATAAATAAACACAAAAGAATAATAACTAAACTAATTATATTAAACCAGAGTAAGTCACAAGAGTAATAGGTTCAAAGCAAGAAAACTAGCATCTAACGTTACAACGAAATAAAGAATCACAAGAAAATATGCTTCCTCTTCGTTGCGGTGTGCTAAAACGGTCTTCTTCCTTATCTCCTTTGCTCCTTGATTAATACAACGATCCAACACACGTGAAACGTCTCTGAAATCTACTTATATAGGAGTTCCATAAAACTCAGATTATTCAGAAGTTGGAAGCCAAACATAAATAGAAGTCTAAAATAAATATTCTGAATTCTCGACCCTGCGCGGTCGTTCAGCATAGCTGAGCGGGCGCTCAGCTTCCTGCCCGGCCGCTCAGCATAGCTGAGCGGGCGCTTAGACCCTTTCTGGAATTTTTGTCAGTTTGCTCCGTTTCTTCGCTGTAATCTGCTCCTCTCTTCCCACTTGCAATGCTGAACACATGCCAAGGCTTATTATTGATGATTTCTCCCCCGAAATGCAACTAATACCCTGAAACGCACAAACACTAGAAAAAAACATCAAATACACAAAATACTTGATTTCAAGACACCAATTTAAGCTATTATAAGACGTTCTAAGTGGTATAAAATGCCACTTATCACTTCCCCTATGTTAAAGCTGTGATACTATTACTATCATGGTTTTAATTAAAGAAGTAGACGTTCACAATTAAGAATGAATGAACTTGAATAAAAAAAAATTAACTAATAGAGTTGTACCCTCCCAGGCTCCAACCGACCTCATCCTTTCCACCTACCTCATCTATCTCATCTCTTAGGTATCTTCAATCTCTCTCCCTCCTTCATCAACACATTCCATCCTCTTTCCTAATCTCATTTCTTATACTCCAACAGATTATGCCTCGTCTTCAATCCATGTTCTTATCATTTTTTTAATCAAATTGGCGAGATGAATCAGCGATCCATTTTTTCATGTTAACCCAATAATCAATCAAAGTAACGCGTCGAAGCATCCATCTTCAACCTCTTTCATCCCTCTTTTTGAACTATCAAAGCAGGCAGATAAAAAATTTCATGATTTTGTGAAGAATCATTGACCCGATTTTTATGATTTTGACCCGATTTTTGACTCGATACTGTAAAACCATTTTGTTCAGCAATTTCCCCTAATTATATCGGGAACGTGATCTTGGCCGATATTTCGTCTGATTTATCGGTGTTTCGGCCGATTTTTTATAACACCGGTCCTTTTACGTTTTACAAATAAAAACAAACCAGGTCTTGTAGGAATATTATATGTCGGTAAATATTTAAGCATCATAAGTACAAATAATTTAAATCAAAATCACCTATATTTATTACAAAAATATAGAAAAGATGAATTTAAATTGAAATGAGCGTAGTAGTATTTACAATAATTCCGGTATGTGATTGGATACATGCATTTTCAAAAAAAAATTCTACTTTGTATACAACGTCAGTTGATGATGCCTGAATAGCCATTAAAAGTTAATTGAACTCGGTGTGACGTTTCATTCATGTTATGCCTGAAGGGTTTTTAGCACATAAACGCAGCGAAAACGTAAATTTAAATCTTAAAAAAACCGAAACCCTCTGCAGGATCCATGCGAAAAATAATATTTAATTCGTAGTTCAGTATGTTTACCTTAAAAAGCTTTACATTAATGGAAAGATGGAGGTCTTTAATGGCGATCCAAAAACGATGAACGACGATCCTTAGCAGCTGCTCCTCAAGTGTGAAGCACTCCACCGGTATCCACCAAGAAAACGATGTAATGAAGAATGAGGAGATGGAGAGAATTAGGGTTTTGTAAATCTTTTTGATTTTTGGCAAAAATAGGGTCTATAATAGTATATTTATAGGCAAAATTTTCAGCTGGAAATTTTCCCATAAAATATTATTATTATTAACCCTTTATTACTCTCAATAATAATTAAAACACCTTTTAATTATTAATCCTTTTTCTAAATTCTTTAGAAATAATTCTCTCACTTGATTTAATTTCCAAAAAATAAATTCTTAATTAATAATATTAAGAACCTTTTCTTAATTAATTTATAATCAATTAAATCTCATTTAATCAATTATTAAATTTTCCAATTAATTATTTATTTCATAAATAAATAATTATCAGCCACTATTAATTAATTCATCCACCATTAAATCATTCTCTTTTATGGTATGACCCTGTAGGTTCAATATTAAGCCGGTAGTAGAAATAAATAATAATAAAACTATTTTATCATTATTTATATAAATTTTCTAATTCATTAAATATGATTAATTAATTAATCATATTTATTCTACATCGTGAAGGATACTTCTCAGCATATCGCGACTATCCGGATAATACGAATTCACTACTTAGAATACCAAGAACTTATTCAGTGAGTAGTTACCGTACAATTAATTCCTTCTACCCTGCAATGTCACGATTAAATACAAGGCATGGAACTTGTGTCAAGCCTATCTTATTTAATCACTTGCTTTCCCATTCACTATGCTTAGTTCTATTTAATGTAAATTAGACACTCCTTTCTAATTTCATTCACTCTGGCCAGAGAATCCTGAACTAACATAAGTGGATCAGCATTGAACATTGTCTTCCTTCACTGGAAGGGGTAGATCCTTTATTGATCATACACTATCTTCGTGTACAAATTCCTATACCCAGTAGAGCCCTTATAATTGTCTCTGGAGACTAAGAACTAAACCAAAGCATAGTTCAGTGTACACAAGATGACTATGATGACCTCAAGTCCAAGGATGCTTGTACAACTATCACTATGTGAACAACTGCTGACACGTGAGTGAACTCCATCAGTTGTTCAGCTATGTGAGTCATGTTCAGTGAACTTATTCTATAATAAGCACCTACATACTAGCTATAGTGTCACCACACAAATGTCTATGAGAACAGATATCCTTCATAATGAAGCAAGCATAGTATGTATCGATCTTTGCGGATTATTAATTACCAGTTAGTAATCCTACGACCAGGAACTATTTAAGTTTGGAGTTATCATCTTTTAGGTCTCATTATTATGATCTCATCACAATCCATAAAAATCTTTACTCTAAACTGTGGTATATCTTATTTAAATATTTAAATAGATGGAGCCCATAATAAAAACAAAACAAGTCTTTTATTAATATCAATGAAATCAAAACATATTACATAAAAGTTATTCCTAAATCCTCATACATGATTGGACTTAGGACATATCACTTTCAATCTCCCACTTGTACTAAAACCAATCACTCTGGTATCTAATACCCATCTTGTCTTTATGACGATCAAAATGACTCTGAGAAAGTGGCTTTGTGAGTGGGTCTGCTACATTTTTATGTGTGTCAACTCTCTCGACGTTGACATCTCCTCTTTCAACAATCTCCCTAATCAGATGAAAGCGCTGGAGGACATGTTTGGAGTTTCTATGAGACCTAGGTTCCTTGGCTTGTGCTATTACTGCGTTGTTATCACAATACAACACAATAGGCTCTTCAACTCTAGGAACAACTCCCAACTCAGAAACAAATTTCCTCATCCAAACGGCTTATTTTGCAGCCTCACTTGCAGTTATATATTCTGCTTCCGCTGTGGAGTCAGCCGTTGTAGACTGTTTGGAACTCTTCCAACTAATCGCACTACCATTCAGAGTAAACACGTACCCTGACATGGATTTGCTATCACTTTCTGATTGAAAACTAGAGTCAGTATAACCTTCTATTTTCAACTCAGATTCACCACCAAAAATAAAAAAAATGTCCTGAATCCTTCGCAAGTACTTAAGGATATTTTTTACTGCTTTCCAGTGGTCTTCACCTGGATTGGACCGATATCTGCTTGTCATACTAATTGAATAAGCAACATCAGGCCTTGTACACAACATCGCGTACATGATAGATCCTATTGCTGAAGCATAAGGAATCTTACTCATACGCTCTCTTTCCTCAGGAGTCTTAGGAGACATTTTTTTTTTGGAAAGGGACACTCCATGGCTCATCGGTATGAGACCTCTTTTGGAGTTTTCCATGCTAAACCTTTTAAGCACTTTCTGGATGTATGTACCCTGGGTAAGACCTATCATTCTTCTAGATCTATCTCTATAGATCTTCATACCGAGAATGTAGGATGCTTCTCCCAAGTCCGTCAATATGAAGTTCTTTGATAGCCATACTTTGACTGATTGTAGCATCGGTATATCATTTCCTATAAGAAGTATGTCATCCACATACAATACAAGAAATGTTACCGCGCTCCCACGAACCTTCTTGTAGACACATGGTTCATCTATATTTTTGATAAAACCAAACTCTTTGATTGTCTCATCAAAACGGATGTTCCATCTACGAGAAGCTTGCCTTAAACCATATATGGTTCGCAGTAGCTTACACACTAGGTGTTCATTTCCCTTTGAAAGAAAACCCTCTGGCTGTGTCGTATACACTTCCTCCTCAAGTTCCCCATTGAGGAAGGCTATTTTCACGTCCATTTGCCAGATCTCATAGTCGTAGTAAACAGCAATCGCAAGCAAAATCCGAAATGATTTAGACAGGGCTATAGGCAAAAAAGTTTCATCAAAGTCAATCCTTTGCCTTTGTTTGAATCCTTTTTCCATGAGCCTGGCCTTATAGGTCTCCACCTGGCCATCTGCTCCAATCTTTCTTTTGTATACCCACTTGCACCCAATAGGCTTAACACCTTCAGGCACCTCAACCAGAGTCCATACTTGGTTGGTATACATAGATTCCATTTCGGATTTCATGGCACTATGCCATTTCTCTGAGTCAATACTACTCATAGCCTCATTATAGGTCACAGGGTCGTCATCATCAATGATTGACAACTCACTGCCATTCTCAATGACAAGGCCATAATACCTCTCAGGTTGGCAAGACACTCTCCCTGTCCTATGAATGGGCTGTTCCACAGAAGGTTGTTCAGTCTGAACAGGTGTTTCCACTTGATCCGTTGTAGTTTTTGCTTCTTGAACTTCATCAAGTTCAATATTGCTCCCACTGTTTCCTTCAAGGATAAACTCCTTTTCCAAGAAGGTAGCATGTCTGGAGACAAACACCCGATGATCGGTGTAAAAGTAATACCCCAAAGTCTCTTTAGGATATCCCACAAAATTACATTTTATGGATCGAGATTCCAGCTAATCTGGGTCAACTTTCTTCACATAAGCTGGACATCCCCAAATCTTAACGTGTTTAAGACTCAGTTTCCTTTCTTTCCATATCTCATATGGAGCTTGAGGAACAGATTTGGAAGGCACCTTATTCAGTAAATATGCTGAGGTTTCCAATGCATAACCCCATAGGAATACTGGAAGATTCGCATAGCTCATCATGAACGGAACCATGTCTAACAAAGTCCGGTTTCTCCTTTCAGATACCCCATTTAACTGTGGAGTATATGGAGGAGTCCACTGGGAGACTATACCATTTTCTTTGAGATAATCTAGAAATTCTCCATTCAAGTATTCACCACCTCGATCTGATCGAAGAGTTATAATACTGTGTTTGGTTTGTTTCTCCACTTCATGTTTAAATTCTTTGAACTTTTCAAAGGCTTCAGACTTGTGTTTCATCAAATACACATATCCGAATCTAGATCTATCATCTATGAAAGTAATGAAGTACGAAAATCCACCCATGGCTTGCATAGACATTGGT
Organism: Apium graveolens; assembly: GCF_009905375.1. Classification (NCBI taxonomy): domain Eukaryota; kingdom Viridiplantae; phylum Streptophyta; class Magnoliopsida; order Apiales; family Apiaceae; genus Apium; species Apium graveolens. The sequence goes on along the minus strand of NC_133656.1, from coordinate 42,658,836 downwards.
CCACATACATCTGTGTGTACCAATCCTAGCAAATCTGCAGCCCTCTCTCCATGTCCACTAAATGGAGATTTAGTCATTTTACCCAATAGATAAGACTCGCATGTAGGATATGATTCAAAATCAAAGGGGTCAAGTAACCCTTCCTTATGCAATGTCCGCAGTCTATTTTTACTAATATGACCTAGCCTACAGTGTCATAAATAGATCAGATTTTCATCATCTCATTTTCTTTTATTAGTTTGTTCAATCTGAAGTAAATCATGCTCTATGTCACATACATACCGACCATTATTTCAAATGCCACGTCCAAAAAGAACATTATCTCTAAGGATAGAATATTCATTATTCTTAATAATAAATGAAAAACCATCCACATCCAACATAGGAATAGAAACAATATTCCTCACAATAGAGGGAACGTAATAACAATTATTCAAAATAATATTCTTGTCCGTAGGCATATGTAAACTAAATGATCCTACAGATATGGCCGCAACCCTTGCTCCATTGCCTCAAACGTAAAATCACCTCATCTTTTTCAAGAGTCCTACTTCCCTTTAGTCCTTGCAACGAATTGAAAATATGAGAACCACAGGCGGTATCTAATACCCAAGTAGAAATTTGACTTAGTGACATATTAACTTCGATCATGAACATACCTGAATCAGAAGCGGTAGTCTCACTACCCTTATTCTTCAATTCTGCAAGGTAAACCTTGCAGTTCCTCTTCCAGTGCCCCAACTTGTTACAGTGAAAATAAACAGCTAAATTAGGACCAATCAACTTGTGAGCATCTAGTATGCTCCGGAGTGATAGTGCAGAAGACATGACGAATATAGTAAATCTGTAAATGATAAACACATAACAACACTTAGAAAATATTCAATTTCATTTCAAAACACTATATGAATCGGGTCTTTATTCATAAGTGTCTCCCACTAGTTTATCTAATTTTTTCAACCCCCTAGGTGAAAATTAAGCATTCATAATGCTAGTGGGAATAGGGATCCTACATTCCATCACACAACCTCGGCTGTGGCACGAAACGTCATGTGATGTTCAATAGGCAGACAACTCTTGTCAATTACATCTTATGTTATTCCCTAATATAAGTTTAGCCTCTTGAATAATTGAGTTACGGCTGTGGCACGACAAACTCAATATTCTAAGTCAAGTCTAACCCAACATTTCGTACAATTGAATCAGTCTCCAACGGCCCACGGCTGTAGCACGTACCGGCCTTTAGATTCTAATTCAATGTACACATCTCTATGTAATAGACAAGTATTTCTTATTTCGAAGCCCTCGGATGTAGCACGAAATGACAATGATTTAAAAATAAGAACCACTTTCTACTATATTGGAAGGCTATGACCGACACAAGCCCGTTGTGTCATTGGCCAATTACTACTTGATATTATTTAATTTTAGAGGGATTATATTACGTTACAATCATAATCATATTATAAAGAGATTCTTCCTTTTAAATTAAATATTTCAAATCAATAATCGATAATCAGATGATTCCCAGATTGGGTGGAGCATTGTCAAGAGGCGTCACTTAAAAACCCTTTCTTACAGATAGAAATATGTTGTTGACAGAATCATCCTTTCTCTCAATATTGAAAATTCATATTCAATTACGTGTTTCATAAACACAAGAATCTCATGATCGTATTCATAATATTTATTGTTAAGACAAGAAACGATTCCTATTCTAGATTTTCTAGAGCACGCCTTATATTGATTTAAGTTCACCTAAATCTATCATCGCATGGTAAACATAGGCATATATCTCATATATAAAATTAAATAAACAAGTAAATGTAAAGTGCAATAAAGTAAATCTGTTTGGTTATGGCCCCATCCTATGTGATCTTTATCAAGCTCATGATAAAGATCAAGGTCAATGTAATATGGTGATGGAAATAAATACAACTACTTATTACATAAGTCTTCTTCTTTGTATCACCTCCATTGGATAGCCTTCTTGAGTCTTCAATTACATTACATGATTGAAAGTAAAACTAATCTAATGAACTTACAAGAATAACTCGAGTTACATTCGAGATTTATAATTACAAAGATTGACGACATGCAAGTCATATTTAAAACCAAAACCAAAACCATTACACTAAGGTCGAAAGGCCATAACCATCCACCATGCTCATACAACACATAAAAGCATGTTAAAACACATAATCTGATCTTAACATATCATATTATCCAAGATCTAATCATAAAAAGAAAATATGATAAAAATCAAAAAAATCAGAATCAAATTAGAAAAACAAGAATCACTGTTTACGGGCTGTAGCTTTAACTATCAGTTTTGTTCAGACGCTCGTTTACCTATGGAATAGGGTATTCGTTTGCGTAAATCGGACACCAGACCGAGATTTCAGCAAATCTGCAGCAGCCAATCCAGAATCCGTATCTAATATGATTCTCATAATTATAACAAACATAAATCATGTATATATCAGTATATATACAGATTACATAATCATCTTATGATTATACAACTCACATGAATATCATATATTTAAAACCATACATATATAAGCATATTATATCAACATCAAATCATGGCGAATCACGTACATGCTCATATATCGAAAACAGTTAAACACATAAACGAATAAAAAACTTTTCGCAAGTAACTCTGATGCCATTGAAGGGTTTTTAGCACATAAACGCAGCGAAAACGTAAATTTAAATCTTAAAAAAACCGAAACCCTCTGCAGGATCCATGCGAAAAATAATATTTAATTCGTAGTTCAGTATGTTTATCTTAAGAAGCTTTACGTTAATGGAAAGATGGAGGTCTTTAATGGCGATCCAAAAACGATGAACGGAGATCCTTAGCAGCTGCTCCTCAAGTGTGAAGCACTCCACCGGTATCCACCAAGAAAATGATGTAATGAAGGATGAGGAGATGGAGAGAATTAGGATTTTGTAAATCTTTTTGGTTTTTGGCAAAAATAGGGTCTATAATAGTATATTTATAGGCAAAATTTTCAGCTGAAAATTTTCCCAAAAAATATTATTATTATTAACTCTTTATTATTCTCACTAATAATTAAAACACCTTTTAATTATTAATCCTTTTTCTAAACTCTTTAGAAATAATTCTCTCACTTGATTTAATTTCCAAAAATTAAATTCTTAATTAATAATATTAAGAACCTTTTCTTAATTAATTTGTAATCAATTAAATCTCATTTAATCAATTATTAAATTTGCCAATTAATTATTTATTTCATAAATAAATAATTATCAGCCATTATTAATTAATTCCTCCACCATTAAATCATTCTCTTTTATGGTGTGACCCTGTAGGTTCAATATTAAGCCGGTAGTAGAAATAAATAATAATAAAACTATTTTACCATTATTTATATAAATTCTCTAATTCATTAAATATGATTAATTAATTAATCATATTTATTCTACATCGTGAGGGATACTTCTCAGCATATCGCGACTATCCGGATAATACGAATTCACTGCTTAGAATACCAAGAACCTATTCAGTGAGTAGTTACCGTACAATTAATTCCTTATACCCTGCAATGTCACGATTAAATACAAGGCATGGAACTTGTGTCAAGCCTATCTTATTTAATCACTTGCTTTCCCATTTACTATGCTTAGTTCTATTTAATGTAAATTAGAAACTCCTTTCTAATTTCATTCACTCTGGCCAGAGATTCCTGAACTAACATAAGTGGATCAGCATTGAACATTCTCTTCCTTCACTGGAAGGGGTAGATCCTTTATTGATCATACACTATCTTCGTGTACAAATTCCTATACCCAGTAGAGCCCTTATAATTGTCTCTGGAGACTAAGAACTAAACCAAAGCATAATTCAGTGTACACAAGATGACTATGATGACCTCAAATCTAAGGATACTTGTACAACTATCACTATGTGAACAACTGCTGACATGTGAGTGAACTCCATCAGTTGTTCAGCTGTGTGAGTCATGTTCAGTGAACTTATTCTATAATAAGCACCTACATACTAGCTATAGTGTCACCACACAAATGTCTATGAGAACAGACATCCTTCACAATGAAGTAAGCATAGTATGTACCGATCTTTGCGGATTATTAATTACCAGTTAGTAATCCTACGAACAGGAACTATTTAAGTTTAGAGTTATCATCTTTTAGGTCTCATTATTATGATCTCATCACAATCCATAAAAAACTTTACTCTAAACTGTGGTATATCTTATTTAAACATTTAAATAGATAGAGTCCGCAATAAAAACAAAACAAGTCTTTTATTAATATCAATAAAATCAAAACAGATTACATAAAAGTTATTCCTAAATCCTCATATATGATTGGACTTAGGACATATCTCTTTCAATGCCTAGCCCAGTAACGGACGCAGAGCGGAAATTTAGAGGGGGTCGGTCTAAATATCACAGTGAAGCCGGTATGCCGGTACCTGATTCGTACGCCCAGTTTCTAGTCTCCACTCAACTAATACGGAATCACCACCAGCAAGTACTTCGATCACTTTGAACCTGGAAAAAACCAACAACTTAATTCTATATAGAATAAAAAAGGGGTTAGTTCTAAATACGCAGAAATGAAAGCATCGATGTTGCAAGGTATCAATACATGAGGTCTTCTCTAACTAGATTTCTATTACAAGAAATAATGGTAAAATTTGAAAAATAAAGGGGAAAAAACTATCCCAAAAGAACACCACAGGATTCGAATACTGGTGAATCTACAAGAAACAAGCGACCATACAAGAGTTTTTCACCGTTATGTGATATGTATATTTTCCGTTGTCTATCCAACACTCGTGTGATAGAATATCAGACAACCGTTGTTTAAATCCTTGTAATAAGAGAGATTACACAACCTTTTTTAGTACTGGTTACAATCAAGAGCGCACAACATGTTTTCTATATTAACCATTGTTGGATCTTTCTTAAAAAAACTGTTTCTTTATTCAACTCTTGTCTACCTGACTTAACAACAATGGTTTTGTAGAAAAACCATAGTTGTTAACTTATTCGATATTGTCATAAACAACAGTTTATAAACTTTTTTTTAACTAGTTTTTGTTAAAAGACAATGGTGTAAAATATTTAAACCATTGCAAAGAATATCAAAAGACGACAATTTTTTAAAAAAATAATGTGTAGTGAGACATACAACGGTTTTCATCATTTTTAAAATGGCTTTCACACAACTGTTTATAAAATTAATCTTATTATTTAAAATAAACTAGTTTTGAAATAAAATGGTATTATGATAATTCAATTGTTATTTCACAATTGAAATTAAATTTACAATACAAAGGTTCTCTATAAGAATTACAACTATAACTTAAAATCTATTTCTAAATATGCTCATTAATGTACACATTCTAATCGGCTCGGCTATTGAAAATATCAAGTCCCATTTCTGTTGGATCAGTGGCTTGTAACTCAACATGGATGTCGTCGATTTCCCTCTTGAATTCGTCCTTAGAGCTTGCATAAATCATTTTTCTCCTTACCTTTGCAGTATCAGGACACCTTTGCAACCATATACACATTATAAATAAATGATCTTAAAAGAATGGAATGCAAATAAAGCAAATTTGAGACCTTGCATTTTGTACTTACCATACAATGAATAAAATTATGCTCTTCTGCCATTTCTCTACGGTCACAAAATCATAATCATAAACTGCATAATGACATTCATCTTCAGGAAGGCTAGCTGCAAAATCTTATTCATAGTGATAAATGAGACTGTATTCTTGTCATTATACTTGTAGTCGCAGAACCACTGAAAGTAGCCTTCTGTGTCATACATAGCCAAGACCAAAACCAGGCACTAATAGAAATAGTACCTATGACATCACCCCTATAACATCAGTTAAAAATGTCACCGATGTGCAAAGCAATTTTAACATCGGTCATTTCAAAACCGATGTTAAAGGGGCTCTAAGACATCACTATCTTAACTAGCCGATGTCTATTATCATTTTTTTTTTAAAAAGTCCCGCTTCTTTCTTTCCCCCGTTAATACACCAAAAAATTCCCCCATAAACAATTTTTTTATTCTCAGTTTCCCCCCAGATCAAAAACATTTCCCCCTCTCTCTCATTCTCTCTTCTCTCTCACTCACAACCTCTCTTCTCTCTCACCCTCTTGTCTCTCTTCTCATCTCTCACAGTCGCTCTTCTCTCTCATCTTTCACTGTCTCTCTTCTCACTCGCTCTCTCTAAACCTAAAACCCCTATTTATATGAATTAAACTCGATTAGTTCATAAATCGAGCTCGATTGGTACAAACCTATTTTATTGTTTCCGATTTATTCTCATGTGTACCCAATTTTCTTGATTTTGTTTATCTACTCACATTCATTTATTCATTATTTTTTTGTCTTTTTAGTCCTGGCCTTGTTTTGTCTAATGTGGGTATTTTGGGTGTGGATGGAGAAGTGCGGAAAATGACCAAGAGAGTTTTGGATTTTGATGATGAGAATGGTGGAGGTGCGGAGAAGGGAGATGGGAAGGAGGGGAAGGTGAAGTTTAGTAAGTTGGAGAAGAAGCGGATTAGTGAAGGTGAGAGTAGTGAGAAGAAAGAGAAGAAGAGAGTGAAGGGTTCATCCGAGGAGGTTAACCGAGGAGGAAACTCGTTGATAACCTCGACTACGTAGTTTTGTTTAATTGTACTGTGGGATTTTATTGCACATAAGGTGTTTGATGAAATGCTCAAGAGAAAAAGTGCAACAATGAGCATCATCATAATAATGAGAGGTATGAAGAAGAGGTGGTTTTTGAAAGAGGTATAAAAATAAGGTGGAGTAGAATTGGTGATTGAGTGTGTGAGATCTGATTTATGTTTAGGTGGTGCTTGTTATTGTGTGTTCTTTCTTCTTTTACCACCGCTGGCCATTGCTTTCCTTGATTCCCTGAGCTGCGGGTGTTTCCCGTAAGTCAGAAATTAAAGGAAAAGGCTTCCAATAAAAGGAGGGAAGAGAAGGTATATTTTGATGTGAATTTGTTTTGGTTTCGAGTTGGTTTATTTAATAGGCTTGGTTTGTTGATTATTCCAAGATAAGACATATACATATTACATTGTTAATGCTCCTTACATTTGTTGATATGGAGGATGAGTTTATACAAATAAAGAGATGAATTATAATGCATTTTTACAGCTTGATTAATAAATACATTGAGAGCATTACTCTGCATATTGTACAATTATTAATGCTTGTGTTTTATTTGACATAACACTACTTAAAACAATAGATACTAAGATTTTGTTGATATTAAATGTATATCCCACATTTATTTTTTGAGTACTTCAGTAGTTAGTTGTTTGAGCCGTCTTGATATACAATTAGGTTATTTAATGTAGGTTCCTAGAGGTACGAGTGTGGATCCGGAAATATCTGTTTCGGTTGATGAATCAGTTCCGTATACGTAAAAAGTGCCGGAGTGAATCCAGATAGTTCTAGTGAGTTGCAGGGAGGACTAGTTCCTGCTGATAATGAATCTGATCCCCCTAGGTAACATTTTCGTAAACAGTGTAATGTATCTATCTTATTATCAATTTTTTATAGTATTCTGATTATCAGGTAATGTGTTTTGTATGATTCTGTTAAGTAGTTTACATCTACTGAATATCATGTCTTGGAGGGCTTAACTTGTAAAATTAGTTGACTTTTAATAGTACTTTCCTACCATATTATCACAAGTTGACTTGTTTCTTTGTTTAAAAATAGTCCTACTGGCTTTTATTCGGTGATGCTTATTGTCTGTTTCTGACTTCCATGATGGTTTGAAGATGTTGAGATTTTTAGTGGATGTATGTGGTCAACGGTGTGGTAATCGTTTTTCTGGTTCGTGATGCTTTTAATACCACCGCTGTGGAACATGTTGCCTGCAGTTATGATAATGTACAGTTATTGGTTTAGGAATGAAGATGTCACATATTGTGTTTTCAAAATTGTAGTACAACCTAATTAAGCAGTAGAAGTTTTTAAAATTAGGAATTACAGCTGTAACACTAACAGTAACTCCTAATCAAATATTGGTTTTGAGTTGCAAATGGTGCGATTCTAATTTCAACCTATTGAAAAGTTTATAAACAGTTTATATTAGGATTTTAAATGACAGATTACTGCTATCTGAATATTGGTATCAAGTCTAATTTTTAATACGAAGTATGAGTTATAAATTAACCAAACAAACTTTAGCTTTAACAAATTAAATGATGTGAGTGTGAACTGATTTCAAGATAACAGATATTGAAATATCAAGACTAGAATAAGATGTCTAAGACCTCACCGTGCAATCAAGTAATTTAATAGTTTAGTTACCAACTACTATATCATATCTACCTTGGAAAATCGACCATAAAATGTATTGCATTAGCTGAACTATATTGTGTTATAGTTTGTAATGCTTTAGTTGTCCTCCACGCCTGGAATGCCCATGTTTATCTAAATTCAGATGTACTATGTTGCTAATCGGGTGATGCTCATTGTTGTCAGAAAATCTAAGAAAATGGCTCCACTATATCGGGTGATGTTACATAATGACAACTATAACAAGAGGGAATACGTTGTGCAAGTGCTGATGAAGGTTATTCCTGGGATGACACTGGACATTGCTGTCAATCTTATGCAGGAGGCGCATCACATGTTGCCACAAAAATACAGATAGTAGGCCTTCGATGGCTGAAGTGGTACCAAGCTCTCGCATTTGCATGATCAAATAAGTTTATAAAAGTTAGTATTTGTGTCTGTTACGCGGTTTAAATTTAATCATTTACTAGTTATGTACTTGATATAGGATATGTTCTTTGCTGGAACTGAAACACCATCAACAACTTTAGTGTGGACAATAGCAGCGCTAATAAAAAATCCAGACATCATGATAAAATTGCAGGATGAGGTAAGAAATATATGAAAAGGCAAACCTAAAGTATTGGAGAGTGATTTAGACGAAATACACTATCTAAAAGCCGCGATAAAAGAGATTATGCGATTGTATATTCTAGCTCCACTACTACTTCCTAGAGCAGCAAGGGAGGATGTGAAAGTAATTGGGTATGACATAAAATCAGGGACACAAGTACTGGTAAATGTTTGGGCAATTGCAAGAGACCCTTCACTCACTACTAGCATTTATCTCTTCTAATGGGAAATTAAAACCAATGAAGATGTGGAGCAATATTCCATGCCCCTCTGTTTCTTTTTATTTTTTTATGTCACTGTTTTTCTCTACAAATGGTTAAGAATTAGAAAATTAGTTTCAAAAAAATTGCACTAAAATAAATTAAACAATGTCTACATGCAAACAAGGTTGAACTGTATCCAATGGATTTAAGGTGATCTTGATTGGTAATGTAGGGCATTGAGTTTGGTTGATTATATCTCTTCTCTATCACTTATAATCATTGATGTTCCATTATTTCTTCAACTTACCTCTTCTTAATCTGCTCAAGTCCTATTAGTGGTTGTCCAAGTCCTGTTGATACTAGGTTTTATTTTTTGATTTATTTACTTTGTTCCAGGATGATGACATTATAAAAGAAGCTCACTGCTACAGATGAACTAATGTCATGTGACCCTGCGTACTTGTCAAGGGTAAATTTGTTCTCTTAATTTTCAGCAGTTCCTTGTTAAAACACATACATTATTCTGTTTAACTAAAGTGTGCTTTAAATCAGGTTGGGAAGGAGCGAGCGCCAAGGCTAGACTTTGATGACTATGATCCTGTTCCTCAGAAGTTCAGCATGTGAAGTGACAGAGACTTTAATTGTGCGTAAAAGGATAGAAAACGTGTTGCGATAACATTTTATTAATCACTGGTGGAGGTCCTAATGTTTCGGATGCATATACATTTAATGGACTTCCCGGATCTTTGTGCAACTGCTCCTCAAAAGGTACTCACGGAATACATTAGCATGGATATTACATGATGCCTTAGAAGGAAAGCAGTATATGCATGTGATATAGAAACCTAACAAAAATTCTCAAAAAAATCATGTGTTCTAATTCTATTTAGCTTCATCTGCAAACACATTCAAGTTAAAGGTGAAGCCAGGAAAAACATATCTCCTCCGATTTATCAATGTTGCACTCATTGATGAACTCATTTTTGGCATCACAAACCATGATGTTACAGTAGTTGAAGCAGATGTGATTTTTGTGATATTAGAATGAATTTTTGTATGTATGTATATACTTTTTTATTAACAGTAATTATATTACTAGCATTATTAATGACAGTATCATTTTTTTGATTATTTTTTTTAAATGCTTCTTTTATCTTTGGTTTATATCATTTTCCACTCATGAATCTATGGAATGAAAACGATGTCTAAAATGTTAAAACATATCGACTTGTGCAAGTGAAATCGATGTCAAAAGTAAAAGTTTATATTATAATAATTGAAATAAACCGATGTCTTTCACTATAATGCACAATAGTTCCATTGAAAAATGATGTTAAATAAGAACTTTGGCATCGCTACATCAAGGAAAATCAATGTGATATATAACACATAACATCAAATCTTGGAAGAGAACTGATGTCTAAGGTCCTCTTTAACATCGCTTCCACAGACCAACCGATGTACTATAGAATTTAAGACATCATTTTTTTAAGAATCTAATGTCTATCAGTTAAAATTCTTCCCTTTTATATGTTTATAGTGCTTTTTAACCTCCTAAATACCATTTTTCACAATCTATTTTTAACATGTTATTCAAAAAGGGCTAATTATACATCAGTTTGCTCAGAAACTTGATGTCTTTGTTAATCTTTAACATCGGCTAAAAACTGATGTTAAAGACCCCTACCTTTCTCTACACATGCGAAGACATCGGTTTGAAAAAAAAAAGACATCAATTTATAACCGATGTCTGTTAGTCGCTAAACACGCGCTAATAATACACACAAGTATACGCGTTCGCAAGTAGTATAAGATGTAGATCAGATTCGTTCCCACGGAGACTGGCTTTGCTAACTAACTAATTTATGCACTTAAGCAATAATGTATGGTTATATTATTCAATGCTAAGACGATACCAAATTGAGGTTGTTTATAACTAAGAATTAACTAACAATTATAACTAAAGGAATAAGATTAATTGAATAAATATATATGACAAACATGGGATTCTAACTTTATTAAATACTTCATTCAATAGCCTTTCCGTTCGGAACCTTAGCATGTAATGGTGATGACACTAATCAGATAACACGAAACTGATACACGCCAACTTTCATTGCACGAATACCATACTACCCGACATCCACAAAAGAGATAGAAGCTGAATAGACACCAATTATATTGAGACCCTATATGTCTATAGAATTTGACAACATAACGGTTTAAGCACAAGTTATCTATCTTGATTACATAGGGCAAGTATGATGGTTAAAATTACCCAATAATCATGCATAATAAATACATGAACCTATGCTAGAATGACAAGTTCTAAATCCTTAAATTCACTATCGCTTCATTAAGAATTAACACACTATCTTATAAGTTTATGACGCTCAAAAGACGAATAAGTGCAACCAATACTAGGTTATCATACAATCACCACACACTAAGGCATCGAAACAAATCAACTAAAGAAATCCATAAATAAATCCGCTAGAACCCCACGATAACGATTAGCCCATAATCGGACTCATCATCAACGTGGGTTCCGATGAAAGCATGGTATAATAAACGTAATCTTTATAACATATAATCAAACAAAGTTAAAACAAGAGTATATGTTCAAAAAAATAAGAAACGAGCATCCAAGATTACAACTCAAAACAAAGATTCACAAGAATAAACTAGAGCCTCTTCGCCTTTGTTGAATTGTGATATAGGCCTCTTGTCGTCTTCTCCTGAGCTCTGATATGTCTCTAACTTGATATATTATGAAAAATGACCTAAAGTTATTTATATAGCAGCCCCATGCAATGTAGAAGTCTTTCTCACAAAAGCCAAGTAAAAACAGGATTCTGCTATCCCGACAGGGCGCGGCCGCGCACTTGATCAGCACGGGTGCGCTGGCTCTCTATAGTTTGGGCGCGGGCGCGCTGGGCTTCTGCCAAAACTTTGACTTCTTCTTTTCCTTGCAGATTTGAGCCGGTCTTCACGAGCTTTATTCCTTAGACACCATCCTAACACCATATTAGCATCAAAACAATGCTAATTCACCTGATTCTCAGATTAATGCCTGAAATATAAAAATACTAGAAAACACATTAAAACACCAATAACTTGAGTACAAATACACCAATTCAAAGCTTTACGGAGCGTAATGAAGTGTCATAAATGCAACTCAACATACCCCCAAACTTGAATTGATGCTTGTCCTCAAGCATAAACAGACTCAAAAAACAAGAAATAAAAATGCATGAATGCAACTAAATAAATTCGATGATCCCCATTGAATAACTAAACCAACCAACAAGTAATACCTCAGTAAACGCAGTTATTCGCATAAAGATCAACCAAGCCTCACAAATCAATCTACAAACCAACGACGTGCGTGTGTGCAACTGCTTACAGATATTCTATCGCAACTAGATCAACAATCATGACTCACTACTTATCAAGCAATTGCAAATTTATAAATAGAATAAAAGCTAGACTCAAAATAACTTATAACACTTCAATTCTTATATCGGAGTTTAACATGGATTCATGCGTTTATTCATAACAAAACAACACAAGTATGCTTATTTGATCATGCAATGAGTGAGGTCCACAAAAGACTTATACAATAGTACCCATGTAGCGAGCATTTGGTTAGCGGATGCTAGACTATAGAAGCCTTAGGTCACTAGGCACAAAGTACTTTTGGCTATTGTCTATGGTTTTGAGAAATTTGGATCTTATCTACTTGGGTCTAAGGTGACAGTTGTCACTGATCATGCTACAATTTGTTATGTCATCTCAAAAAATGACTCGAAGCCTAGATTGATTAGATGGGTTCTTTTGCTTCAAGAATTTGAACTAGAGATCAAGGATAGAAAGGGGACTGAAAATCAAGTCGCTGATCATCTCTCGCGTCTAGAGAACCCTAATGCTACTTCATTGGATAAGATATTATTAAATGAGTCTTTTCCCGACGAGCAGCTGTTTGGAGTGCAAGAAGAAGAATCGTGGTTTGCTGACATTGTGAACTACCTTGTGAGTAATATCATGCCTCCCGACTTATCTTATGCTCAAAGGAAAAAGTTTCTACATGAAGTGAAGTGGTATATGTGGGATGAGCCGTTTCTTTTTCGACAAGGAGCTGACCAAATCATCAGGAGATGTATTCCTTACAGCGAAACGGGGGGGGGGGGGATCTTGCTAGATTTCCACTCAACGGATTATGGAGGACATTATGGTGGAGAAAAGACAGCAGCTCATATTCTGCAAGCAGGTTTCTTTTGGCCAACCTTGTTTAAAGATGCTCATCAGTTTGTTCTGAAATGTGATCGATGTCAACGTGTGGGTAATATGACTAAGAGGGATGAGAAGCCTCTTAATGTGCTGCTCGAGGTTGAGGTCTTTGATGTTTGGGGAATTGACTTCATGGGGCCATTTGTTTCATCTTGTAACAATCAGTACATCTTGTTGGCGGTTGATTATGTGTCAAAATGGATTGAAGTTAAGGCGTTTCCAACGAACGATGTGAAAGTGGTGCTTAATTTTCGTCACAAGCAGATATTCACAAGGTTTGGAACTCCAAGAGTCATAATCAGTGACGAGGGGTCGCATTTTTACAATTGCAAGTTCACCGCTATGATGAAAAGGTATAATGTAAATCATCGCATTGCTATGGCTTATCATCCTCAGACAAATGGTCAAGCTGAGGTGTCTAATAGAGAGATCAAGCGCATTTTAGAGAAAGTTGTGTGTCCATCAAGGAAAGATTGGTCTTTGAAGCTTGATGAAGCTTGATGAAGCTGTTTGGGCGTATAGAACATCATATAACTCCATTGGGAATGTCGCCGTTTCAGTTGGTTTATGGTAAGGGGTGTCATTTTCCTGTGGAGCTTGAGCATAAGGCATATTGGGCTTTGAAGAAATTGAATCTTGACTTGGATGCAGCTGGAAAGAAGAGGTTGCTTTAATTGAATGAACTCGACGAGTTTCGACTCCAAGCTTATGAGAACAACAAAATGTACAAGGAGAAAGTCAAGAGGTGGCATGATCGGGGTCTAGTGTTCAAATCATTTGTGCGGGGGCAACAAGTTCTTTTGTTCAACTCTCATCTCCGTCTTTTTCCTGGAAAGTTGAAGTCAAGGTGGTCAGGGCCCTTCATAATCAAAACTGTGTTTCCGCATGGAGCGGTGGAAATTTTTGAAAGTGATCCGGGCCAAGCATTCAAGGTAAATGGTCAGAGGTTGAAGCATTACTATGGTGACACATCAAATCGCGAGGTGGTTAGTGCCGTTCTATTGTCCATTTAAGCTCAAGGTTCCACGTCGAGTTAGCGACGTAAAAGAACCGCTTCTTGGGAGGCAACCCAAGTTTGTTGTACATTAGTAGGTTGAGGAAGCAAGAAGAAAGGAGAAAAACACAAAAAATCAGAAAAAGAAAAAATTTCAGGGCTAACTTCAGTAGCCAAGCGCGCCCGCGCTGATCCAGCGTGCGGCCGCGCCTTTTTCCAGAAGGTGAGCGCGCCCGCGCTTTCCAAGCGCGCGCCCGCGCCGGGTTTCTCTTCGAAAAAAATAAAAACATCAGGTTTTAAGGGAATTTCGGGATTTTAACCACAAAATCAATTTCAAATTGAATTTTACTCTTCCACATCCCAAATTTCCCTCTCAAAATCAAACCCATTATTCCCACAATTCCCATAATCAATTCCCACTTCTATTCCATATCTAGTTTTCATCTCTCCACCTATAAATACACACACTTATACACAAACTTCTCCACCACTTCACAAATTCTCAAACACAAATCTCTCTCAAACATTTAGTTTTTATTCTCTCTTATTCAAATCCAATGGCACCCAAGAGGCAAAGAACACAAGTAGGCAGCACCACCGATTCTTCATCTGCGCGTGGTTTGAGGCTAAGGTTTTTTACTCCTGAGGGTGAAGAGGAGTACACGAGGCTTCTCTCGAAGCCTATTGCTAAGGAGTGAGGTTTTCTGCCATCAAGGAAGGATGGTAAGCTGTTGGAGATGATTCTTGAGATGGGTTGGGTTCATTTTTGTGAGGCTCCCGCTGCTGTGCCCATGAGTGTTGTGCGGGAGTTTTATGCCAATGCTAAGGCGGAGAAGAATGGCTTAACGGTGGTTAGGGGGATGACTGTAGAGTACAGTGCTGATGGCATCAGGAGGGTGATTGAGCAGCCCGCGAGGAAGCCCGGTCAGGACACGTGGAATGATAAGACTCTCGAGGGCTTCGACTTGGATTGATCCTTGAAACTCTGTGTGTGTCTAAGAATCACTGAAAGTTCAAGAGGGGCACTACTGATTACTCTACGTTCCCGGCGTCGTGCATGAACAGGTTTGCACGGGCTTAGAACTCATTTATTTGTGCTAATATCATGCCATCTTCGCATGTGCATGAGATTACTGTGGAGCGTGCTCTTCTACTGTGGGGTATTCTTCAGGGCGATTACATTGATTTGGGGATGGTGATTTATCATGGGATTCTGAGGTTCTTGAGAAGAGGTACCACAGGTGCTATACCTTATGCGTCCATTGTGACGAAGCTGTGCGTGGAAGTTGATGTTCATTGGCCCGCACATGAGCAACTTCAGCTCCCTAGTGCTCCTTTCGACAGTTCTACGTTGTTGAGCATGCAAGAGAGGTATGGAGGGAATCCCGATCCTAAGGGGCTTGGTTATTCATATGCTCATCTGCCAGGTGTGTACCCATGGATCAGGCTATTGCGGGAGGTTCTTCGCAGGCACGTCGAGCAGTTTGGAGAGCTCAGTTAGGAGAGGAGGCTGGTTCGTCGCAGCAGTAGCAGGAGGAGGCTGGAACAGATGTTGGAGCTGGTTTGAGTTCAATGCAGTATAGGTGTCTAGCGAGGAGGATGGATGTGATGCACGACATCCATTATCGGTTTGCACAAGATCTCACCTAGGCACTTGGGACAGCTTTTAGAGCCACCGGTGTTGACATCCAATGGCCAGTATTTGGTGAGGATTCCGTGTATCCGCCTCCTGATACACCTGACACTCTACCCGTTGAGGGTGATGATTCTGATTCACAGTAGGTATGCGTGATTCCTTACTATTACCTTCAGTGAGGACAATAAATATTTTATGTTAGGGGGTAGTAGTTGAAGGAATATATTTGTGTGAGTCACATTTAGTTTGCATATTCATGGTAGTTTAGTGCATTTAGTTCAGTGCATTTAGTTTGCATATTTTGCCATGTAGTAGTTTTTTATTTTTGGTAGTTTTTTTATGATAATTTGTTCATGTAGTTTCATGCATGTGCATAATAACATTGATCCCTTAGATGATTTTTCCAATTAATTTGTGATACTGATGCTAGTGTAGTGATGTCATATTTAGTGATGTTAAGCCTTATCAAATTAATTTGCATGCTAGAGACAATTGTTTTTCACTAAGTCTTATAGGTTTCTAGAGTGCTAGATCATGGTCATGGTTTATTTGTTTGTCGAGGTTTAATTGCTTTTTTATATTTAGAATTTAGGATATTCTCTTAATAATAAATTAGCATGGAGATTTAAAAAACTGGAGAAAATTGGATTTTATTGCTAGTTGTTGTGGCTATGTGTCAAATGGCTAGTAGCCGGCTCATATAAGTGTTATGTATAATTGATCACGAGTGAGCTCTTTAGTACTCGAGTTATTAAGTTCTTAGGGGACTAAGAATTAACTACGAATTAATTTATGCAATTAAGCAACAATGTATGGTTATTATTCAATGCTAAGACGATAACAAATTGAGGTTGTTTATAACTAAGAATTAACTAAAAATTGTAACTAAATGAATGAGATTTATTGAATTAATATATATGACAAACATGGAATTCTAACTTCATTAAATACTTCATTCAATAGCCTTTTGTTTCTTAACCTTAACATGTAATGGTGATGACACTAATCAGATAACACGAAACCGATACACGCCAAATTTCGTTGCACGAATACCGTACTACCAGACATCCACAAAAGAGATAGAAGCTGAATAGACACCAATTATATTGAGACCCTATATGTCTATAGAATTTAACAACATAACGGTTTAAGCACAAGTTATCTATCTTGATTACATAGGGCAAGTAAGATGGTTAAATTACCCACTAATCATGCATACCAAATACATGAACCTATGCTAGCATGGCAAGTTCTAAATCCTTAAATTTATTTTCGCTTCATTAAGAATTAACACACTATCTTATAAGTTCGCGACGCTCATAAGACAAATAAGTGCAACCAATACTAAGTTATCATACAATCACCACACACTAAGGCATCGAAACAAGTCAACTAAAGAAATCTATAAATAAATTCGCTATAACCCCACGATAACGATTAGCCCATAATCGGACTCATCATCAACGTGGGTTCCGATGAAAGCATGGTATAATAAACGTAGTCTTTATAACGAATAATCAAACAAAGTTAACGCAAGAGTATAGGTTCAACAAAACAAGGAACAAGCATCCAAGATTACAAATCAAAACAAAGATTCACAAGAATAAACTAGATCGTCTTCGCCTTTGTTGAATTGTGCTATAGGTCTCTTGCCGTCTTCTCCTTAGCTCTGATATGTCTCTGACTTGATATATTACGAAAAATAACCTAAAGTTGTTTATATAGCAGCCCCATGCAATGTAGAACTCTTTCTCTCAAAAGGCAAGTAGAAACAGGATTCTGCTATCCCGATACGGCGCGGCCGCGCGCTTGATCAGCACGGGCGCACTAGCTCTCTATAGTTTGGGCGCGGGCGCGCACTTGATCAGCGCGGGCGCGCTGGGCTTCTGCCAAAACTTTGACTTCTTCTTTTCCTTGTAGATTTGAGCCGGTCTTCGCGAGCTTTATTCCTTAGACACCATTCTAACACCATATTAGCATCAAAACAATGCTAATTCACCTGATTCTCAGATTAATGCCTGGAATGCAAAAACACTAGAAAACACATTAAAATACCAATAACTTGAGTACAATTACACCAATTCAAAGCTTTATGGAGCGTAATAAAGTGTCATAAATGCCACTCAACAATGTCTAAGGGCATTTTTCTAGTAGTGAGTGTCTCATTCGATGTCAACTTCAAACACTCTGCACCAAACAGTGCTTCCACCGAGGAGCTCCCCAACAAGTAAAGCTGGTACAATTAAATAATATTTTAGCTTCACCAGTAACCAGATATTCTACAGAGCAAATTAATCATGAACTGTGTAGAATATAACAAAAATATCTCACATTTGTAACCAAAACACGATTTTTATTTATGAGATGTGAATGACATATGCACAATCACATTTTTCAAACTTTCTGGTCAAACATTCACATTGCTCTGTATAAACATATATTGAATGTAAAAGCTCATGCACTCAATGCAAGAAAAGTATAACACGAGTTCACAGAGCAATTACCTGCCTAAGGGTTGAAATGGTTTCAAGAAGGTTTTACTGATGAAAAATGCAACAATTGTACAAGGGAACATAATACATTCTTTTCTAATTGTAAGCCCTTATTATTTGAAACCGGTCCTACTAAACATCATGCCTCACCTGAGATGGCAGTTGGATCCACTCAAGCCAATAAAAGATTTAAGTGTCCAACTCCCCAAAAGTGCACGGTTTCAAGAAGGTTTTACTTCCTGAACAAAGTAAAGGAAGAGTGACAAATATAAAAATAAAATCAGTCTCCTCCTTTTTTGACAGAACATCACATCATATATAAAGCAAACACTGTGTGTTAGTAGTCCCTTTGGTTCTGCATCTGTAGTTAGGCTTTTAATCTTTTCCAACAATTTCTTCTTTTTTAAAAGCATGTATATCGGGAAACTAACAGCCGACTCCCAAAAGTATACCAATTTAAATTAAAAAAATTGCAATTCCACATTGTTGATAACATCTGAAACTGTACTACTAAGTACATCTAAATTTGTCTAACAACATCCTATACATTTTCAACATGATATCCAGTTTTGACGATAAAATTAATTAAGAATAAATGACATTTAATGACAAGCTTTCCCGAATTGTTTTTGCTAGTCACTATCTTTTGATAATAAAAGCCTAATTATAATCTACCACTATGATTTAGACAACAAATTATGCTTACAGTAGCAGAGCAGGCTGGACCTTCCTCACACTGCTTAGACAATGGCGACTTCCAAAACCGAAAGGAGAAAGAAAAATCTTCTTTCCCCGGATCATGAAACTTCCAACAGTAAGATATTCTCCAGTAGGAGCAGTTTTACTAACCTGGTGGGGATAAACCCACCAAGCACTTGTTACAATCTTGGAGTCCCAAGCCTGGCTGTGGCAGACCTGATAAAGAACAAAATGAAGTTTCATTCTTTCACTGTGCAAAGAGAGAAAAGTTGAAAATGACTAGAGAAGCAGAGTGGCACGCCCACTTACAGTGAAGCATCCAACTTGAATTAAAGTAAGAGGCAGCACGGGATTTTTCGGCTTATGGTTTTTGATTATGGTGCAAAATTTAACAGTTATAACTAATTTTTAATATACACATATACATTTGAATTACATTTAATAATCTTACAACAGTCAACTGAAAGTAAGATATTATACCGCTGACTCAATAAATATAACACAACATTATTTTCCATATGTACAACACAAACAATATCTACGTAATTAGAGTTAAAAAAATCTCCAACAGTAGTAACTTACAAATCTCCTTTCGACATGTAACGCTTGACTATCATCTCATTTTCTTGAGCATCTGGTCCACTGATAACTAAATAATTTTCATTGCTGATAAACCAGTTAAAATTTTCAAACTAGAGAACTTTGCGCATAGGTGTTATTGCAACAAGTTTTTTCCTGCAAATTTAAGAATTGAATTGAAGTAAGAAAAATAATATATGTTAATCAAGATTGTATTAGCATATAACTAAATGTAAAAGATATAGTAATAAAGAATAATGATTCTTAAAACCTACATATATGTCACTTTTAATATCTTCAAAATTTTTGAATCCTTTTTTACTTTGTTCCTCTTCTATTCTACTTCTATTATATTTGATTTACTATTTGTGGAGCGGCCTAGTATGATGTAAGATAAAGTCAGTTCCTTGGAAATTACCAAATCAATGCTCCAAATGATAGCTAACCGCCATACAGCGAAAACTTTAATTATTAAATTATAGGTTCTACATTTTAAAAAATAGAAGAACAGAAGTCACTGTAAATGGCACATCAAAAACTCTAGCAAGCCTATTAACATGACAAACATATTTTTCATACATATATATAATAAAGAAGAATTCGGGAAAATTGTTCAAAAAGGGGGAAAACAAGATCATCTTCCTGAAAAGCTAGATACTCTGAAAATATAAGTATTTTTTTCTAGAATTTAGACTTTGAAAAGTTGTGCTCGGTTCATCTCCTAAATATATACCTGCAATGATGTTGCGGTCTTTATTAAACAAGGGTACTACTAAACTCAACTTCCATCTTGCTCAACTCAATTGGCTACTCGAGCCATATCTTTGATTACTCTTCTACTTGAGCCATATCCTTGACTACTTAAAAGTAATTAAAAAATCAAAGCCTCAACTAATTAAAAAAGTTGGGTTTTAAATTCAGACCCCAATTTAAAACTTGGTTTTGAAAACTTACCCCACTCAATCTTTACACTCCAACGTGTATTTCTTTGGTCTTCAAACCTCTGAATTTGAACTTTTCAACTCACAACCCCGAATTTTCAACTCAAAACTTGGTATGACCTCGAAGCTTGTGTAGAGAGCAGAGTGAGGGGAGATGCGAGCTATTAGATCGTCACTCTCGAGAGCTATTAGAGTTGAATTCGTTCTCAGCTCTTCGGTTTAAGCTTTGCCCTCATATCCAATTAGCACTTGAGAAGCCCAAAATCATTGTGTTTCAATTGGAGAGAGAGAAGAGAGAGATGGATAGAGAGAATTAGCCAACAGAGAAAAAACAAAGAGGATGAAAAATTACCAATCAAGAATAAAGTCGGATACTGATTTGTGAAGCAAATGTAATTGGGAGATAAGGTCTGAGATTGAAAGTAAAAGGGGGAGATAAAGGGGGAACCAAATTTTGTGAAGGGGGGGGAATGATTGACCGATGGAGGGAAACAAAATATTGGTGTAATATTATTAAAAAAATCAAATTTTAAGTAGTTAATTGTTAAATAATTATTTTTTCATTTAATTAAGATCAAATCAACGAGAATATAAATTTCAAAATTTTTAATTATTTTTATAAATGACTAATGTCAATATATTTGTATAGCTGAATCATCGAAGGCACATATTAAAATAATTATTTTATCAATCACCCATAAATCTCATGTTGTTGAGGAGTACATTTATTATTTTTTCTATTTTTATCGCACAAGATAGATTTAATATGACTAAAATAGTTATATCTTAACATCCGTACGGTTCGATCGTCGAAAAAATGATTTTAAAAATTAATCTTGTAAATCGGGAACGAGTCTCGTTGTTGGGAGTGGTACTTTTACTAGATTTTCCAATTCCTAACATGCAAGATAAATTTGAAATTTTTTAATAATTTTTCATATGACTAAAATTGATATAGATTAACATTAGTACGGTTCGATCGTCGAAAAAATCATTTTAAAAATTAATCTTCTAAATCTGGAACGAGTCTAATTGTGGGGAGTGGTACTTTACGGGATTTTCCGATTCCTGAGAATATGAAATTTTTTAATAATTTTTTCATATGACTAAAATTGATATATCTTAACATCCTTACGGTTCAATCGTCAAAAAAATCATTTAAAAAATTAATCTTGTAAATCGAGAACGAGTCTCGTTGTTGGGAGTAGTACTTTTATTAGATTTTCCGATTCCTGACTTGCAAGATGAATTTGAAATTTTTTTAATAATTTTGTCATATGACTAAAATTGATATATCTTAACATCCGTACGGTTCGATCTTCGAAAAAATCATTTTAAAAATTAATCTTGTAAATCGGGAATGAGTCTCGTTTTTGGGAGTGATACTTTTATTAAATTTTCCGATTCCTGACATGCAAGATGAATTTAAAATTTTTTAATAATTTTTTCATATGACTAAAATTGATATATCTTAACATCTGTACGGTTGGATTGTTGAAAAAATCTTTTTAAAAATTAATCTTGTAAATCGGGAACGAGTCTCGTTGTTGGGAGTGGTACTTTTACTAGATTTTCCGATTCCTCACATTCAAGATGAATTTGAAATTTTTTGATAATTTTTTCATATGACTAAAATTGATATATCTTAACATCCGTACGGTTCGATCGTCAAAAAACTCATTTTAAAAATTAATCTTGTAAATCGGGAACGAGTCTCGTTGTTAGGAGTGATACTTTTACTAGATTTTTTAAAACTTAACATCCAAAATCAATTTGATATTTTTTAATAATTTTTTCATATGAATAAAATTTATATATATTAACATCCGTACGGTTGGATCATCAAAAAAATATTTTTAAAAATTAATCTTGTAAATCGGGAACGAGTCTCTTTGTTGGGAGTGGTACTTTTACTAGATTTTCCGATTCCTGACATGCAAGCTGAATTTGAAATTTTTTAATAATTTTTTCATATGACTAAAATTGATATATCTTAACATCCTTACGGTTCGATCGTTGAAAAATCATTTTAAAAATTTATCTTCTAAATCGGGAATGAGTCTCGTTGTTTGGAGTACTAGTACTTTTACTAGATTTTCCGATTCCTGACATGCAAGATGAATTTGAAATTTTTTAATAATTTTTTCATATGACTAAAACTGATATATCTTAACATCTGTACGGTTCGATCATCGAAAAGATGTTTTTAAAAATTAATCTTGTAAATCGGGAACGAATCTCATTTTTTGGAGTGGTACTTTACAGGATTTTTCTATTCTTGACATGCAAGATGAATTTAATTTTTTATAATTTTTTCATATGACTAAAACTGATATATCTTAACATCTGTACGGTTCGATCGTCGAAAAAATCATTTTAAATATTAATCTTGTAAATCGGGAACGAATCTAGTTGTTGGGAGTGGTACCTTATACGGGATTTTTCTATTCCTCACATGCAAGATGAATTTGAAATTTTTTAATAATTTTTTCATATGACTAAAATTGATATATCTTAACATCCGTATGGTTCGATCATCGAAAAAATCATTAAAAAAATTTAACTTGTTAACCGAGAATCTCATTTTATAGAGTAATACTTTTACAATGGTTTCCTTGAAACACCATTGTGTAAAGATCAACTAAGACAACGCATTTTTTATTATAAAACCATTGTGTAAGCATACAAGTTTTTTTCAATCTAACGACTAATATTTAATCTCATTTCAATCAAGGGCTGTCATTTCCACACTTCAGCAATCCGAGTAAAAATTTTACAACCTATCATGGGGTGTCACCTC
Source organism: Apium graveolens (assembly GCF_009905375.1). NCBI lineage: Eukaryota > Viridiplantae > Streptophyta > Magnoliopsida > Apiales > Apiaceae > Apium > Apium graveolens. Next base: position 42,635,250 of record NC_133656.1, on the reverse strand, counting down.
ATCATGTGGTGCCCATTGAAATTATAAAATAACTATTTCAGACAACTGTTTTATTCCGTTGTATGAAGGTTTCTAAGACAACCCTTCTAAAAACTGTTGTGTGAATTACACAACGTAATATCTAAAAGCTTTTATGAGACAAACTAAGACAACACTTTTGTTTTAACATAAAACCGTTGTGTAAGAATATCAGCTATTTTTCGATCTAACGGCCGATATCAAATCTCATTTCAATGAAGGACTCTCATTTCGCCACCTCAGAAATCCTTATAAATGATTTACCACCTATCACGTGATGTCACCTCAATACGTGGTACCCATTGTAATTTCTCGGACAACTATTTTCATTCCGTTGTTTGATGGTTTAGAGGACAACTTTTTTAAAATACCATTTTCTGAATTACACAATGTAAGATCAAAATCGTTGGCTTATATCCCTATACGTTAACATAGTAACAACGGTTTGTAATCGTTGTGTTAAATATTTACAACAACACTACATTTAAAAAACCGTTGTCTGACTCGATGAGAGGATACAACTTGTACAACAGTTTAAAAAAGATGGATAATCGTTGTTTGTTTTGGAGCTCACACAACTGTTTTTTCTGCAAAATCAATTCATCGTTGCATGATTTTTTAGGACGACGGTTTTTTTGAACTGTTGTCTGTCAACCGTTGTTTGATTGCAAATTTCTTGAAGTGATGTTGTGGTTAACATGGTTTACGACCAACTGATCTCTAGATACATTTGATATAAAAGTAATAATAGACAATCATATTGGAAATCTAGGGGCCAGGGCTCCCTCTGGACCCTGAAAAAGTATTTTTGTCATAAAAATAGTGTACGAATCCATTTGAAAAACCTTTAAAAGTATTATGACGCGATAAAAATAGAATGAGGATCAAATTATATCAATTTTGATATTTAACTACCTAAAATACTTATAAGTGAGAATAATTTTTAAGAATATTCGTGAAATACAAGTTTGAGGATTGCTAATACAGTTTTTAAAAAAATAATAAAAATACACGTTATAAATATATTTAACTTTTCAACATATGCACATTGTAGCAAGTCTGTCTAAAAAAGGACAAAAGAAAATATACATGATATACATGAGATACATACCTGTTTATACATGATATAGATGGCGGAGCCACAACCAAGGATGTGGTGGGCTACACAGAATTTTTTCTTCTAAATTTTTTTCGTTATCCAACTCATATAGTTTGAAGTTAGTCCATGATAAATTAAGTCCAGCTCAACTTCTATTTTTATGAAAATCATACCGTTTATGGGAAGAACACAATTAAGAAACATAAAATTAATCTTTCAATTTGATTTTCAAGCAAGCAAAAGGAGATTAGTGACTTAGAAGTATAACTAAAACAACATCAATTTATCTTAACTCAATGTAATCACTTATGTTTTCATTGATACTTTAGTACTACTATTTTTGTATTTCTAGCCTAGCTTATGCAATCAAGTTAAGAAAAAAATTTAAAAGCTAGCCTAGGTAAAATATATTTTATGGTTACGCACTTGTATACGTACATGTTCATCCAAAAGAATATATATATGATATACATACCTGTTTTTTGTTATTATAAAAGTCGAATATGCATCCCCGGATAGTTTAGGAATTTGAGTTTCAAAAAACTGAGTATTTTCAAATTAGACCCGGCATATACAAATAAGTTTAAATTGTTGGCTGACCCCAAATTCATGATTTTGGATTTAGATATATATATTTGTTGTATGTTAATGGACATATTTTAATATATATAAGTTATTTTAAAAAAATAGTTATTTTAAACAAAAGTACAAAAGAATTTATTTTAATTACAAAAATAATTTAAAAGTGTAATAATTTATTATTATTTTTGGTTTTAGAAAATGAAGGCATCAAATAAAAGGGTCGTTTTGCATTTTCCAAACTGATGTACCTTAAAACGTTCTAGAAGCAGTCCAAAACGTTCTAGAAGCAGTCCAGAACCATGTATAACTTGTGGAACATTCCATAAGCGTTGTTTAGCTGGTCAACCTTCCAACATATAAATTTCAAACGATCATATCTTCTGCTTTGAAAATTATTTCCTCTTTAAATTTCACTTATTTTTAAATTTTTAATTAACACATTTTACTTTAAACTTGTTAGGGGTGAAACTGACAACTAAATATAAAAATATATTTATTTCTTATTTTAAAAAATAAAATTATATAGTTAAATAGACTATTCATAGTTTTCAATGATATAAAATTTTAAAATAATTTTATTTAAATTAAATATATAAATATTTCAGTCAAACTTCAGTAAATTTGATCGTAAAAAATCAGAAAACTAAAAAGGGACTCAAATAGTATAATTTTATATCTTATTTTCAAATGTTCCTTTCTAAAATTAAATTTTAACTTAAAAGTTTTGTTGATAAATTTATAAAATAAGATATAGATATATAGGAATGCAATTCGGGTAGAGTTCTCTTATATAGTTTGCAGAGAGCCATTATTTAAAACTATAATATATATATATATATATATATTTCATTTTTCATCATACATAGTTACAAATTTTAATCATAAAATTAAAAATAAAGTTGCACAATTTTTTTATTTGAAAAATTATTGATATTTGATAAAATAGTTTAAAGTATTATGTAGTTTAATCAGAGTAAAATCACACTTATCCAAAATTATTGCACAATAAAATTAAATTTAAAGTTATTTTTTTTCAAATTTTAATTATAACTTTTTATTATGTATAAATATAAATATTATTATATATTAACAACGAATTTGATAAAATTTTATAATAGAACAAGAATTCTCTCAAATTCTCTGGAATAAAGCTCTAAATATATATTTTATACGTACAAATACAAAATAGATAAGAAACAAAAAATTGCACATAAAATTGGTACCAAGAATAGCATCTTACAGTGTACTCATTTATTTGTAATTTCCAGATAAGCAGGTGTCTAATTCAGTATTCTTACAGCGTGTACCCGTTAGTCGATTAATCTTGACTATATTTCAACCTACCTCATTGGTTACGTACCATATCATTTTCTTCATTTAGCAAAACTACATGCTAGCGCTTTATAAATAGACTTTGGGTAAAAATACACAAACTCAAAACATAAACGCACATCTTTGTAAAGAATCATAGACTATCCAACAGAATCATTAATCATCAATGGAGCTAGGAAACCACTACAAGAACTCATACGGAACATCATGGGCGGATCAGTGGGATCCGAAGCCGGAATATCCACAGCAATCAACATCTTCTTCCAAGAAAAGTAATGCGACTGCAATGGCTTCCAAAGGGTTGGACAAGACAAAGACTGCAGCTTCTACAGGCGTCAAGAAACTCAAGTTTGGATTTCAGTGGATCAAGGACAAGTACCGTCAGAAAACTAACAAATGAACATATTCGTTACGTCCAACTTGCCCTCCCTTTTAGTTTTCAGCATCGTGCATATGTTTATATTAAATTTCACACAACTCTTTTTTTTCTCTTTTTCTCTTTTTCCCTTTTTCTTTTTATGTTTCCCGTGGATTTTTAATAGATTTCACAGAGTACATTTTATTCCTTCAACTTTCATGCGCAATTGCGCTTCGGCCTCTCTGTATATTTTGTATGTATATTATGTAGAAAAATTTAACTTAGTACATCCATTGTTGTAATTAGGGATTTATACCCGCGCTACGCATGTTCATTATCCGATATTTTAAAAACGTAAAAAATAAATAATCGCTCTTCTAATTATATAATAGGATTACAAAAAAATATATAGATACCGTAATCTTTTTTATAAATGAAAAAAAACATAACACCGTATTCTGAAATGATCATCCTCTAAATTATATTAACGAACAACTAAAACATATAAATATGCACCAGAAAAATATGATCGTGATATGCAAAGAAAACTACAAGAAATATTACTTGGTAAAATACTTGAATATAAATGAAAGAATTTTCTTCTCCAAAAGATTTTGAGCGATAAGCAAAACGTGTACTTAGATTTTTTAATGGTTACGTGTGTTCTTTCTTATAGATCATAAGAAAAGACCTCAGTAATAATCTCAAAATTTGTTAAGTATTATAATATGTATAATATCTCATTTATCTTGCTTAACAGGTATAGGTACTTGCAAAAATGTTGCATCCGAATGAGCCATAACAATTTGATATACTCTGTTTACTATGCAGAATTTGAAGGTCAGTGGCCATTTTGTATATGTTTGACAATGCCTAAGATGTCCAATGATGCAGAAGAGCATGTGTGTGTTCAAGTAGAGGACCAACAACTACTTAATATAGTTTAATTCAGTAGACTAATGCGAAGGTACAACGAGAAGAATCAACTATCATGTATTAGTGCCTAACATAATGATGTTTGAAGCCTCAGATTTTAACTTAACAGTGTCTCAAAATTTGGCCTTTATATGGTGCCTCAAAGTTGTAAGTTTACTAAACTTAATTATATAATAATATTATTTCACGGCGCCAAGACGCTGTCTCCAATTTCATTATGAGTTTCTGCACTATTACCCAATTTTACTTTACTAAATGATGTAATTAATTTTACATCGATGTGAAACAACCTTGTAAAAGAACTAAAGTATTATTACATATTTGATGAATTAGAATTATTAAACACTACAATAATCGCATGTCCTGTATTTTTCAATATTATTAATAGTAATATATGATAATTATGTGTATTTGATTTAGTTATTTAAGTTTTTTTTGAAATCAGATTTGAAAATTCATAATAAAGTATAATTTTCACAAATTAGTAAGTTTACTAAAGTTAATTATATATATTACTCGACAACGCCTCATGACGCCGTCTCGCATTTCATTACGAGTTTATGCACCAATACATGATGTTGTGCAAGACATGTCTATATATAACAAGACTAAGCCACATTGACAACCCTAAGATTAATTTGTATAGTAATCTATATTTGTATGATGTAATTATATTTCTTGAGTCTGTAAAAATGTTTAGTAGATCAGACTGGAGGATTTTTCTGTGAACATCCTCGAAGCTAAGGAATAAACTCTGAAAGAAGATCAAATCCTGATCATGCCTCCAGGAGAAGTGTAGCAGCTTGGATTTGAATAATACCATTCTAGGAAAAATGTTCAAAGTCAAGATATCGACAAGTCACAGATCAAGGGATATCGAGAAGTCTGTCGATAAGTCCAAAATGACTTGTCGAGAAGTTCCAAGAGATATCGACAAGTCATTTATGCATTTAGAGATTTCAGATATCGACAAGTCATATAAATATGTAGAGAACCGGAGATATCTACAAGTCATTTCCTCATGTAGAGATCTAAGAGATATCGACAAGTCAAATTCTTCATGTAGAGATCTTAGAGGTAGGGACAAGTCATTTCTGCATGTAGAGATCTAGAGAGATCGACAAGTCAAAATCTTCATGTAGAGAACTCAAGATGTCGACAAGTCAGAAACCTATATAGAGAACTGGAGATGTCGACAAGTCATTCTACATATAGAGAACTAGAGACCTCGACAAGTCAAATATACATGTAGAGAACTCAAGATATCGATTAGTCATTTTACTTATCGATATGTCACTTCTCTACAGAATAAAAAGAGATCTTGACAAACTATCTCAAATTCAGAATACAGACGAGTTCAAGATTCAAAATTATCATTCAACAAACAATTCATTCACTGAATTGGAAAGACTACAAAAGAAGTTTGAAGAATACAAGATCAGGGGCCAAGATTTAATGGACAAAAGATGGTCACAGACCTGCAAGATTCTACACAGATTTGCTAAAACCATAACAGGAAATAGACAAGGTTGCTTTAAAAAATAGTTTAGTACATTATAGTGCAAGTTTTGTAATCCCGTGTTGCTTGTCTATTAAACATGCACATGTACTTAGTTTAGAAGTAATAAACAGATCTAGAAAAATCTTGTATTCTCTCTCAAGATTGTAGCTGAGTTCTTATTTCTAAGAACACAGATTTGTAGCAAGACAAACTTAATTAATATTCCAAATTCCAAATAGTGTTAAAAGTCAAGTAAAATCCAAGAAACACATTCACCCTCCTCTGTGTTATATTTCTTTTTATTCAATATCTAATAAGTGGTATTAGAGCAAAATATGAAAGAAAATAGATAAAGATCTTGGAAGAATGAGTGCCCAGAAATTAAGCAGTATCAAGATACCTGTCTTTGACAAGATCAAGTACAAACTATGAAAAACGAAAATGATGTTGTCCATAAGGATGGCTAACCCTATGTACATTCAGATCCTTAAAAATGGACCTTTAATTTATATGGAAAGGGTTCCTGAATCTACAGAGGGAGGCATGGTCATACCATCACATTTTGCACCTAGAGATCCCTGAACCTACACAGAGCCTGGAAAAGAAAAGGTTTCACTGGATAGCCGTTTACAACTCATATTGATTAAGTCTCTTGATAATGTAATGTACAATAACATTATCAAATGTGAGTCTGCTAAATAGATCTGAGAGAAAATTTAAATACTGTGTGAGTCTGCTAACCAGTCAATGGCTTACCTTGCAAGGAAATTCTCTAACATAAGGGTTAAGAAGCCAAACTACTTTAAGAGCAAGGGTCAGACATTCAACAACAACAACAATTGGAAAGGAAAAACTCATTTCAACTCAGCTGGAAGAAATGGCTACAAGTTAGGGTCTGTTGATAAATCAAAAATAAGGTGCAATAACTGTGATGAACTAGGTCACTTTGCCACTAGGTGTAGAAAGCCAAAGAAAGTAAAGAAAGACAAAACTTATTTGGATTTGGAAGCAAAGTATGAAGCACTCATGAGAAAGCAACAGGGAAAAGTTTATATAGAAGAAGGAAAAAGCCGAGATGATACATATGAGGAGGATGATTGTGAAGAATATGGAAATTATGCTCTCATGGCTCTAGAGTAGAGAGAATCATCTGCATCCAAACCAGAGGTACCAATTCTAATCACAATTGAATTAAATGCCACTCAATATAAAGAAACTGTTGAGAAAATGAGTGTGGAGATATTTCATATCCATATAAGCATGATGGCAGCTACTGAGGAAGTGAGTAGGCTGTCAAAAATAAATGAAAAGTTTGAGATAGAAATACAGGAGCTAGAACTGCAGCTTGTTGGTCTTGAAACAATCAAATAGAAAAATGAGTACCTCAAGAACAAGCTGAAGTGTGCTGGAGAAGTGGAAGCAGTGTTGAGAGAGAAGATTGAAAAAAATGATTTGAAGCTCAAATCATACAAGAATGCATCTCAGTTAATTGGAAAATATCATGAGAAAAACAAACCATGTGCTAACATAGCTATTGGTTTGGACTATGAGGCCTTGAACTCTTACAAGAAAGTTGAAGCTAACAAAGAAAAAAAACAGTGAACCGTGATGTTCCTGTGATGTTGAAAAATATGAGTGCACCTTTGTTCAAAAATAGGAGTTGGTCATCGAGTAAGAAATTTCAGATGAAGACAAAGAGCAGAAGAATGCAGAAACCACTCCTATCACCAAATGTGAGAAGAATCCTTTATTGAGTCAATCTACCAAGACACCAACCAAGGAGATCAAGACTGAGAATACTTGAAAAAAGAAAAATAACAGAAATGGAAAAATAGGTGTAAACAAAAGAAACAATTATGCCTATGTTGCAGATGCTCCAAGGAAGCAATGTAAAAAATATGGCCCAACAAATCTTTTAACTCACCTTTGTAGAAAGGCTGTTAGTGAGCCAAAAGTTGGAGCATGCAAGTACAATGAGGCTGTGACTGTAGATCCCTATTCCTTCTGTGATAAGATTGATTGCATTCCTTGCAATATGAAGGTTATGACAAGCTATCATAATTTGAGAAAATATCTCAAGGAAGTCAATCTTGGATCTGAGATTAAGAAGGAAAATGCGGATCAAACTATGAATGATATTTTTTTGAAAATTCAAATTCTACTTATGCAACTTCTGTAAAAAAAATAAAGTTTCCAACACTGCTTTGATAGCTAAACACACTTAATCCTCATTATGTGCAGGGTAAAAATAATAAAGTCATATGGATCATTGACAGTGGATGTTCCAGGTATATGACAGGTGATAAAGCCCTGCTATCACAGTTTGAGGAGATGGCTGGCCCATTGATGACTTTTGGAGACACCAACAAAGGATTTACAATGGGATATGGTAAGTTGATTTTTGGAAATATTGTCATTGAAGATGTAGCACTGGTTGCTGATCTTGAAGTAAATCTTCTCAGTGTCAGCCAGTTTACAGACAAAGGTTTCAAGGTGATATTTGACAAAGAAGATTCTTCAATCAATAGCAAGAAAATTGGTTAAATTGCTTTCAAAGGAGTAAGGAAAGGAAGCATGTTTGTTGCAGAATTAAATTCAGCGGATAATGATAGAATATGTTGCTTCTCCACCAAGGAATCCATTAAGAAAAGTAAGCTGTGGCACAAGAAACTCTCTCACCTTAATTACAAAGGAATCAATACCTTGGTGAAAAATGAATGAGTAAGAGACATGTCAACTCTGGAATTTGCTCAAGATGAAGTTTATGAGGCTTGTCAAAAAGGCAAAATGAAGAGGTCCAGTCACAAGAGCAAGACTGTAAATTCTATAAGTATAATGACTCATATATTTTTATTATTATTTAAATGCGTAATTATTGAATATGTAAATAGATAAAATATGTGTATGGGTTCTGTTACTTGGATATTATCTTGTTATTAATTATAAGTGATCGTTGGTGTTCAAGGATTATTTGTATAATTATGTGTTGAGTTGTGTTGTATCATTGTTACTTGTAAAAGTGGTTTTATGGCAGATTTATTTTCATAAGTATTTGGATTATCCCTAAATTTGATTTTATGACTTTATAATTTCAATAATTATTTTTAGGATTTTATAAAATTGAGGAATCAATATTTCATTAATTATTTATCTTTAAATTATTTTTTGATTGCATTTATTTTTAAAATCCGTATTTACTTCCTGAATTCTTTAAAAATTAAGGAACTCATATTTATTGAAGTTTGGAATATTCTGAGAATTTTAAAATTATTTTGGGAATTTTTGGGATTAATTTTAAACGCGCGTTGATTCGTTTAATTGATAAAAGCGAGTATAAATTGCGTTTCAGAAATTATTTTAAAATTAAGAAAATTACATTTTTATTTACTTTGGGATATTTATAACATTTTAAGACTATTTTTATGATTTTCTGAATTTGTTTAAAATGCAGCTCGATTCGTTAATTATGAATTACGAATATGATGCGCATTTCAAAAACGCTTCAAAAATTATGAAAATCTTATTTTTTTTAAATTTCAAATAATTTAAAAATTTTAGAATTTTTTTAGGATTATTTCGATAAATATTTATTCGTAAAATTATATCGTTAAGCGCAAAGTTTCGGGTCTTGGACTGAGATTGTTATCAGAAGGGAGGTGTGTGGCACAACAGGACACTTGCCCTTTTCCTATACATTACACGTATCTATTGTTATAAAAAAAAGAAACACAAAACACAAACACATGCATGCTCCCTTTCCTGTTTCTTTTACCTTCCTCACCGCCCCTCTCCGATTTTTCGGCGATGGAGGTGGTGACGAGTAGTGTTCGTCCGTGTAGGTAAGTCCATCGGTTGTTGCCTTGCCTTGATTCTGTATCTGTTATATTATTTTTACCGGCCGCCGCCGTGTTCCGACCAGTGGGGTGGCCTCCGCGTGTATAGCGCGCGTGGTTGGCCGTATGTATGTGATGTATCTATTCGTGTATGCATTGCTGCGAATGGTTTGCTTCAGTAATTCACTTAATCCATTTCCGTTGGAAATTCGAATGATTAACTTGTTTTTTTTATGAAAATTTCCAAATGAACTTTTGGTATTTTCGAGCTATTAATTTGATGGCATATTCATAATTTAATCGGTGAAATTTATTTGGAAACCCGAATTGTATCGGGTATCGATAAATTTTACCGCTGTCGGCGATGAGCCTCGGCGAGCCAACGGTGGACTGTGATGAAGCAATTCTGAGTCCTACGAGTTAAAAATATAAAATTCGAATAAAAATAATTAGTTGATATAAGTCGGTGGTTGGAATTTATAAAATTTTGGATTGTGTGATTGATTGGTTGTGATTGTGATTTACCTCGAATTATTCGACGGGTAGGCCGATAAACAGAGGAGGTGCTACCCGAATTTTAGGAAATTAAATTCGAAAGTACGGGAACATATCTTGTGGTTATTGGGATTACTAGTCGAATATATATACACACATATAATTATAAATAAGTATTTTGCAAGACCTACTGGTGTGTTGTGATAGAATATTTTGCAAAGTATATGATAACCCTATTTTCTCGAAGCTACGAGTATATGTATATCCCGGAAGTGATTGTCGAACCAATTTTCGAGAACGTGAACCCTAATTATTGTGTGTGTTATTATAATATGTATAATTACGAGTCGAGATTTGATATCGAGCGGGTAGGTTTGTTAGTGAGGATATGTCAAGCATACCTAAACGTCTAACATAGAAAAGCTCGACCCTGTAGGTGTTAGTCGAATGACTCGAGAAGTGGTGTTGGACTAAAGATAATGGACTAAAGATAACCTTGTGATCAGTTGACGAGCTCAGCAGATTCCAAGCGAAGGACCTGAGTGTCAAAGTCGGATCCAGGATAGTCTGCTAGTAAGGCGATAAAGCCGAGCGTCCAAGTCAGTCCAAGGTCAATCGATATTAGTTGTAAAAAACTGTAAGGCAAGTACCCCTGACTATTCTTTTATGGTTCAGTACGTATGAATAAACTGTTGTTTTAATATCGTAAAGGAACAGAAAAAATTTTAAGTTACGTATCCCCAGTAGTTATAAATCATTGTTTTAAATCTATTTTGGGGAAAAGTAACTTCGAAAGGTACCTATCTCAAATGAAAATGATTGTGAACCGGTTTTACGTGTGCTGTTAAAATGAATGGTTTTAAAATGAGATAGGTACAAGTGATTTTGAAAACTGGATAAAACGATCATATATGGGATACATTGGGGCCATGAGTAGGCCTATTGAGGTGGCGTAAGAGGCTAATTCGGTTGCGTGCATTATATAACCGATTAGTCCAGCAGGTTAGAGATCTAGCTAGTCTCTGAGTTCCGGAACAGGTTTCGAGGATGGCAGAGGGAGCCATCTGGTGTCGATAGCCTGATCAACTATCTTCACATATCCATTCGTATCTGATTTGAATTTTTGGTTCCCGTGAAGGAACAAGTGATTTATATAGTAGATTTAGAAATGAAAATAGCATGCTAAAATTGGACTCTAGTATTTACACACAGCACCCGACTGATGTTATTGTTTTACTGAGCATGCTAGTTTTGATATCCAGTTTATACATGTGTTAATTGATTTCTAACAAGATATGAATTCTGATCCTATAACTGCTTTACTTTAAATCGTTCTACTTGTTATTCATATAGTGGTACTGCTGAGCAATTGATTGCTCACCCTTGATGAATGTTTTATATGTATTGTAGATGTCTAAGAGATTCTTTCGTGGTAGTCAGGGCAGAGTCCCAGTTCCTTCTGTTCCAGGCTCCTCTAAGGTAGTTGTGTTCAGATCAGATGTGGTTTGTTGAGTTGCTGTATTAAGTTAGTGGTCAGGATTGTATATGGTAAATTGAGTTGTGATAGTTTTGTAGCCTAAATTATACTTAAATCTGAAAAAGATCTTTATAAATGGGTCGTATTTATATTTTATCATTGAATTGATCATATTATGTCTGTTTTGTGGTTATTGATGACGTCAACTCCTGACCCCGGGTTGAGGCCGTCACAGTTGGTATCAGAGCTACAGGTTTAAGTCCCTAATTTAGGTTAGGAGTAGAGTCAAAATAGTGCAGGAAGGTTTATATATAGATGTGAGTCTACAACTCAATCAAAGGAGCGAGTCTATGAGTTCAATCAAGGGTTTCAGAGGCGTAACCCTGATGTCTATTGAGGATTGACTGGAACTTCCCTAGCTAGAGCACGTCTCCTTCGTTTATGTAGTATTGCTAAGCTCTGATAGAGATTTCTAGTTCTCCCTTTTTGAGAAAATGAGTCTGATAGTGAAAGTTCAGTTTTGAGCGGACCCTTGATGTGTCAGTTGAAGAGACACGGACGTTATTTCTAAATATCGCATTTTCTATGTTAAGGAATGTTGCTAGACCGAGTGTGTGACCTCGATGATTTCGTACAATATGATAATAGTCGGTGGCTGCTATGACAACCAAGTTTCGTGAAGTACGGGGATCAGTACTGTTGTTATATCTTAAATCTTATACGCATTTCTTGAGATATATTTTGTTTCCCAGAATGAATGTCTGTTTCCCAATAAGTTACTTATTTATCCGTAAGGAATTCAAATTCGAAGTAAGCAACTTTGGATTCTTTTGATTCCATTATAAATCAGATTTCCTCCCTCCCTATTTGTGAATTTTCTATTTAAACATTGTATTTTTCTCGGTAATTCTATCGATTGATTGGGGCAAACAATGCATATGACTTGACTATTTTCCTGTGTGACAAAGGGTCTGGTGGGACGTCACCGAACTATGTGTTGTAAACCATGTGATACTAAGACTGGCCATCTTATGTACTTGTATGTTGCTCTCATTCATACCTACATCTTCTTCCCTATTCCTTCTCATTCGATCTCCTTGATTTTGAAATTTTATTTGGTATTCAATGATAATGAATTTCTCCAGTGACCTCTGCAATTAGACAGTCCTAGTTACCGAAAGTAAATAAAAGTTGATTATCGGGAAGAATGAAAGCCTTATATCCGAATATTATTTACGAATAATGGTAACAACGAGAGTTCAGGACCTAGTGGTGGAGTTATAGCCTCGGGAAAAGTAATCCAGTGGTTGATGAATCACTTGTGGGTGATAAGAAATTTTCCTTAGAGGAATGTTTGGTTGAAATTTGGACCATGGTGCCTAAAAGAGTCCAGCATTACTTAAGTTGGCCTGATTTACCAGTTTGTTCTATGTAATTGGTGGTTGATATAGCCAGCCCATTCTCGTAATATAGCAGATTAATGTTGATGTGGTAATTGAGTAGTGACGGGAAGTTAGTTAGTTGTTGTTGTATTAAGGAGCCATGCCACGATGTTTAATTTCTTTATAGTTCAAATTCTCGGTACTGTTGTTGATTATGCTACTGTCATTGTTGCTAATGTCGCTAGTGTTGTTGATCTAGATCTCTTTTATAAATGGACCCTAATATTAAGGACATGGGTATTTGATTGGGCATCATTTTCCCTGTACAGGTGCACCGTTTAAATGGTGATATCTTTTGTCAAACATTCTTGTTATGTTTTGAATAAACTCACTCTATAGTTCAGGAAAATGCCACTCAAGAGAGCTACCCAGTCTAAAGAGAATAGAAGTAGTTTTGTTGTGGGTCCAGCTATAAATAAAATTCTGGATTTGTTGCGCTAGCATTAACAACAACAACAACAGTTAATCCAACAGGTTCAGTAGCAGCAGCTACTGTTGCAGCAGCAACAGCAAGGAATAAACCAAAGTGTTAGTTTCAAATCTTTCTAGAGTATTAAACCTCCTGAGTTTAAGGTGAACCTGATCCAGTAGCTACTAGAGCATGGTTAAAGGAGATGGAGAAAGCTTTCAACCTTGTCCAAGTAAATGATGATTTTAAGACTGATTGTGCAAGTTATTTCTTGAATAAAAAAATATAATAAAGCAAGTAAGCATTCTTGAGATCAGTATTTCCCAGAGATTCAAAGGGCATGTCTAGCTTTTGTTTCCAAGGAGAAGCATTCAGATATTGTAACTGCTCATTTCCTTCATCATCTTCACTGTCAATATCCCCCAATAAGGCTTTTTCTAAGGCATCAGACCATAGCACATGATCAAATTCTGAAGTAATTGTAGAATCGACCAAATCCACCTTGAAGCACTTCTCATCTTCCATAGGGAATTTCATCGCATTGAACACAGTGAATGTCACATCTTGATCTTGCACCCTCATAGTGAGTTCACGTTTTTGCACATCTATTAAGGTGCGACCTGTAGCCAAAAAAGGTCTTCCCAAGATTATGGGAATCTTTTTATCTTCCTCGAAATCCAGAATGACAAAATCTGCAGGAAAGATGAGCTTTTCCACTTTTACTAGCACGTCCTCCACGATGCCTCATGGGTTTGTAATCGAACGATCAGCCAATTGTAGAGACATGTAGGTGGGCTTCGGATCAGGAAAATTCAGCTTTTTGAAGATAAACAACGGCATCAGATTGATGCTTGCTCCCAAATCGCAAAGGCACTTGTCAAATGACAACTTGCCAATGGTGCAAGGAATGGTGAAGCTACCTGGATCCTTAAGCTTTGGAGGTAACTTTTGCTGCAGCACGACACTGCACTCTTCCGTCAGAAAAACGGTATCAAGATCATCCAGTTTCACCTTCCTTGAAAGAATACCCTTCATGAATTTCGCATAACTAGGCATTTTCTCCAGAGCCTCAGCGAAAGGTATGTTGATGTGAAGTTTATTGAACACCTCCAGAAACTTACCAAATTGCTTGTCCAACTTTTGTTTTTGTAATCGCTTAGGAAAAGGTGGTGGAGGATAGAGTTGTTTCTCCCCTATATTACCCTCAGGAAGAGTGTGTTCAACAGTAGTCTTCTTTGGTTCTCCCTCTTTCTCCTTTTAATTTTCTTCTTCATCCTTAACTTCAACTTCTCCATCTTTTGCTTTTTCAGCATCAGCAACTTTTCCAGACCTTAAGGTGACAACTTTGACTTGCTCTTTAGCTTCCTTCCTGCCTGGCACTTCAGTATCACTGGGGAGTGTGCCATGTTGACGATTGAGCAAGGCATTGGCTATTTGTCCAATTTGATTTTCCAAGGTCTTGATAGAAACAGCCTGATTTTTGCACAACAGCTTTAACTCCTCAAAATCAGCACTAGAAGGTGGAGCATCACCTCCTTGTTAAGGATATGATTGCCTTTGAGCAAATTGTTGAGGTTGCTGGAATCCAGGTGGATTAAACTGTTTACTTGCAGCTTGCTGATATCGTTGCTGAACAACATTCTGATTATTGCTCCAGCTGAAATTGGGACGATTTATGTTATTAGGATGATAAGTAGCGGGCACAGGCTGCTGCGGTCTCTGAAAATTGTTCATATACCGAACAAATTCATTAACAAGAGAACACTGATCCGTAGCATGAGAGCCTGCACAAAGCTCACAGACACTAGCTATTTGATTTACTCCATAGTTGGCTAAAGAATCGACCTTCATAGACAGCGCCTGTAGCTGTGCGGCAATATCTGTAGCTGTATCAACTTCCAGAATACTTGTTACCTTCCCAGGCATCATCCTTTGAGTTGGGTTTTGATACTCATTTGCAGCCATAGTTTTAATGAGATTATAGGCCTCAGTATAGCTTTTGGCCCACAAGGTGCCTCCAGAAGCTGCATCGAGCATGGGCCTAGATTGGGCCCCCAAACCATTGTAGAAACCAATGATCACCATCCAGTCAGGAATACCATGATGTGGACACTTTCTCAACATCTCCTTGTAGAGCTCCCAAGCTTCGTACATAGATTCTCCTTGTTGCTGTGTAAACTGAGTAAGAGCACTCCTCATAGCTGCAGTTTTGGCCATTGGATAGAACTTCACCAGAATTTTTTACGCAAGATCTTCCTAAGTAGCGATGGACCCAGCTAGTAAAGAATGTGACCAGTCCTTAGCTTTGTCCCTCAGAGAGAATGGGAAAAGCCTCAGCTTGATAGCCTCATCAGTAACACCATTATATTTGAAAGTACTAAAGATCTCGACAAAATTCCTGATATGCATGTTGGGGTCTTCAGTCGCAGCACCTCCGAAAGAAACATAATTCTACACCATCTGAATAGTGCCCGGCTTGATTTCGAAAGTATTGGCCTGAATAGCCGGATAAATGATGCTTGACTGAATGTCATCAATTTTCGGTCGAGAAAAGTCCATAAGAGCTGGATCAGCTTGAACTACACGATCACCCATTATTTCAGGTTCTTTCTTTTCACTCTCTTTATCCGAATCTTCAAAAACTATCTTCTCCAAAAAGTCAAGAGCTGTATCTGTCTCCTCAGCTTTATCCAGATTTCTCTTGCGAGTGCGAGAGCGTGTTTGCATAAACGCTCGCTAGAGTACCTGAAACACAACCGGAAGCAGTAAGTAACAAGTCTTAATCAATGAATCCTAATGACCACTGATGGCAAGTACATAAACTAAAAAAATTAACACCGAGTCCCCGACAGCGGTGCCAAAAACTTGTTAGGCACAAAGCATGCGCTAAATAATTCACGCAAGTATCCGCGTTCACAAATAATATAGAATGATTTCTAGTTCGTTCCCATAGAGACTCTGATTAATTATATCTAATTAACACTTACTCACCAATGTATGATTATTCTTCAATGTCAAGAGAATAACAATTAAGGTTGATTAACTAATATTAACTACGGGAATTAAACACTTGAATTAATAATATTAAACACACATGAGATTATAACTTCATTACTACTTCATTCAATAGTCATTGTTATTACCCTTAGCATGTAAAGGTGATGATATTAATCGAACAACACGAAACTGATAAACGCCAACTTTCGTTGTACGAATATCATTCTACCAAGCATCCACAATTAAGATAAAAGTTGAATAGGCATCAATTATGTTGAGACCCTATATGTCTACAGAATTTGACAACATACCGATTAAAGCACAAGTTATTAATTATGATTACACAGGGCAAGTAAAACGGTTAGAGTTACGCACTAATCATGCATACAATACATGAACTTATGCTAGCATGGCAAGTTCTAAATCTCAAGATTCACTGTCGCTTCACAAGAGATTAACAGGCTATCTCACATGTTCGCCACACGCATAAGACGTATAAGCACAACCCATGCTAGATATCATACAATCACCATATACCAAGGTATTAAACAATTAACTAAAGAAATCCATAGTAAATCCGCTAGGATCCCATAATCATGATTAGCCCATAATAGAACGCATCGTCACCATGGGTTCATATGAAAGCATGATAATAACACAACGATATAAACTAATAAAAATACTTAACAAATAATGAAGTAAGTTACAAGAGTATTAGGGTTTAAAGCATAAAAAAAACTGGCATCCACTGTTATAATGAATTAAAAGAATCACAAGATAAACGTATGCTTCCTCTTCTTCGTTGTTGCGTGCTAAAATGGTCTTCTCAATCTTCTTGCCTTCACTCTCGATAAAGAAAACGTCTTCCCATAAGGTTTATATAATAACCCAAAACAACCAGCGCTAATAGAAGTCTAATTGAACTCGAATTAATAAAACCCAGATTCTGAAAATCCGCACCCAGGCGGCCGCCTCCTTCTTCCAGGCGGGCGCCTGCTACCAGGCGGGCGCCTGCAAGCTCTCTGGAAGATTCCTATTTTTGCTTCTGTTTTTGCTGAATTCTTCGCACATCAACCCGGAACTGATTCCAGGCACTTCCCTAGGCTTTAGTCTGATGAAATCTACCTATCTAAGCAAGTTATACCCTGAAATGCAAAAACACTCGAAAATGCGTCAAATACACAAAATACTCGAGTTCAAGACACCAATTCAATCCATTATGAGACGCTCTAAGTGGTATAAAATGCCACTTATCAATTACCAGAAGAAGTAAATAGTAATATGTACGGAAGCTAATATTAGGATGAGTATCTGAGGGCATAAGCAGGAGCGTAATGCATAACTAGCGCACGTCAGGGGTATCAAGAAGAAAGCACCTAAGTTGGAAGAGGTGCGGATAACAAGTGAAGCCCTAAAGGATTTTACCAGATGACTTACTAGGATTACCCCAGAGCATGAGATAGGATCTCTCATTGGTTACTGTACAGAGTCGGGATGGTGTAAAAAGCCCCGAATCGTATGGCCCAGTAGGAATCAAGTAGTTAGTTAATGAAACCTCAAGATTGTGGGATGAAAGAATAAAAAGACAAGGTGTATTCCGTATTGTGCACCGATGTGGTTGTTAGAAAAGAAGAATGCATGTATGAAGTTACATGCTAAATATCATAAGTTGGAAAAGTTGACAAATAGGAATAAGTAATCCCTGCATAGAATTGATTATTTATATAACTCAATGAAAGGAACGTGTTGGTTCTTAAAGACTTTATTTATATAATAAAGCAAATTACTAGTAGGAGTCAACCAGAGCCCTAGAAGGAGAAGGCCATGTTCCATGGGCTAGGTTTACCGAGTTGTTTTTGGAAAGGTATTTCCCTGACTGTGTGCGAAATGAAATGAAAATTATGTTCCTAAGAGTTAAAGCAAGGCGATAGAAGTGTAGCGGATTATGAGGCTAAGTTCATAAAGTTGGCTAGGTTTGTACCAGACTATGTAAGTACGAAGATCCAGAAGGCAAGAAGGTTCCAACAAGGGTTGAAGCTTGAGATTCGTAGTGAAGTTGTGACATTGTAGTTTAAGACGTACCCTTCGGTAGTTCAGGCCGTCACAGTAGCCGCTAGAGAAAAGAAGATGAGAAGCGAAAGATAGATGTTATAGAAGAAGCGCTAGGTTAAGAAGGATCTAGCCAGAAGTCTCAGAAAAAGGTTAGAAGGAGTAAGAGTAAAGAATTGAGAGGAAAAAGTTTTTTTTTAGAAAAGCCTAATAAAACCTCAATCAGCTCTAGTCAAGCCAAGTCAGACAGGTTGTCAATATCGGAATGCAAGAAATATGGTGAAAGTATGGTGGGGTATGTAAAGAAAATATTGAATGTTTCAGGTGTGGATAGAGATGATAATATGTGTCGGAGTGTAAAGTGGAAAATCTAGGAGTCACATGTTACAATTGTGGCAAGGTGGGCCATATTGTCAAGAACTGTAGAAGTGTTTCACGATATAGCATAGGAGGTAGTACATCAAAAGGTCTGACATCCAGTACACCCAAGGCTAAGACTTATAATATGATTAAAAGATCAGCTGCTCAATACCCTGATAAGGAACTAGGGCAATTATTGATAACTAGAAGAAGTAAATAGTAATATGTACGGAAGCTAATATTAGGATGAGTATCCGAGGGCATAAGCAGGAGCGTAATGCATAACTAGCGCACGCCGGGGTATTAAGAAGAAAGCACCTAAGTTGGAAGAAGTGTGGATAGCAAGTGAAGCCCTAAAGGATTTTACCGGATGACTTACTAGGATTACCTCAGAGCATGAGATAGGATCTCTCATTGGTTATTGTACAGAGTCGGAATGGTGTCAAAGGCCCCGAATCGTATGGCCCAGTAGGAATCAAGTAGTTAGTTAAGGAAACCTCAAGATTGTGGGATGAAAGAATAATGAGACAAGGTGTATTCCGTATTGTGCACCGACGTGGTTGTTAGAAAAGAAGAATGGATGTATGAAGTTACGTGCTAAATATCAGAAGTTGGAAAAGTTGACAAATAGGAATAAGTAACCCCTGCATAGAATTTATTATTTCTATAACTCAATGAAAGAACGTGTTGGTTCTTAAATATTGACCAAGAGCAGGCTACCGTTAGTTGAAGGTTAAGTCAGAGGTCATACTAAAGACCCTGTTTAGAACGAGATAGGGACATTGCGAGTTTTGGGTATTGTTATTTCGATTAGCAAATTCACCGATCGTGTTTAAAGGTTTAATGAACATAATGTATAAAGAGTACTTGGATAGTGTAATTGTATTTCTTAATAACATCCTCACCCATTCAAGGACTAAGGAAGGCCAAGTTTGAACACCTGAAGAGATGTCTGCGAAGGGTTGAAAAGTAGCAATCGTATACTAAGCTTCAAAAGTATGAAATTATGGTCAAAAATGATTATGAGCCACGGTTGTTTGAGTAACTACCAACTAGGCAAAGTATAACGACTCGCGTATTTTTGAATTATTTAAATATGTAATTATGGAATTATTAGATAAATAAAATATGTGTATTGGTTTTGACCGCTATGTGTTGTCTGATTATTATCTATGTGTGATTTATGGTGTACTAGGTTGTCCGCGCGATTAATTAAAGAATGGTATTGAATTGTTTCACCTTTAAAAGTGGATTTAATGCAAATTTATTTGTATAAATATTTGAAGTGTCTCTAAAATTGTTTTTATGGTTTTATAATTATAATAATTATTTTTAGGATTTTATGAAATTGAGAAATCAATATTTTATTAATTATTTATCCTTAAATGATTTTTCTAATTGCTTTTATTTGTAAAATCCATATTTAATTCTAAAATTCTTCAAAAATTATGAAACTCATATTTATCTAAGTTTGGAACATTCTGAGAATTTTAAAATTATTTCAGGAATTTTCGGGATTAATTTCACCCGCGCGTCATTTCGCTTAATTGTTAAAAAGCGGGTATAAAGTGCACTTCGAAAATTGTTCTAAAATTTTAAAAATTACATTTTTATAAATTTCGGGATATGTCTAACATTTTAAGATTGTTTCCGTAATTTTAAAAATTTATTTTAAGTGCAGCTCGGTTCGTTAATTGTAAATCCGGGTATATTTAGCAGTTGAAAAATTCATATTTGTTGATAAAGATATTATTTTATTAACTTTTAATTATTTCGAGAATTTTGGTATCTGATTTATAATTTTCAACGAAAATTTTTACCTAGTTAATCCGTTAAATTTAGAAAAGCGGGACGTAAATCAGATCCTTAGGCAATTCATGACACGTGTTTTACAGCTCATATATATATTTGATACGTGTCAGTGTTGTTTTAGGGGACACGTGCACGTGTTTTTGCTTCCTTGCAGTGGCAGTTCAATTGCATTTTTTTTATTAAAACATCAAACTCTAACCCTCCCTGGGTCTCTCTAATCTCTCTTACTCTCCTAATCTCTTTCGATACCCTCTTATCTCTCGTCTCTGTACAATCGGTTCTCTTCCCTCTTTGTTATTATCTCGGCCTTGTTTCTTCTTGGTAAGACTCCGGCTGTCGCCTTTTTCTTTTTCCGGTCTCGATTCCTGGTTCCGTTTGTTGAATTGGTGCATGTATATACGCCTATGTGTGTGTATGTATTAGTAGTGGGTTGTGCTTTGTTCTTTTGTTTTGGCTGCCGCCGGTTTGTTTTCCAGCAGGGTAGTCGGCGCGTGTTCTTCGTGTGGTTATGTGACTTTGTTTTGCTGTTGGATCAGTTCCTTGAATCTTTGTATTTCTGAAAAGCCGAATGGCTTATTGTTAGCTAGTCGAAATGATTATTGAAAAAACCAGTGAATTTCCATATGGTTTATTCGGAATTATTCCAGAAATCCGAATAAAAATTGCTTTTAATTAGTCGGATTATTTTAGAAAGAATTCGAATAAATTTTATGATTATTCAAATAGTTTTAATCGGCGAAATTTGTGTAGGAAATCCGAGTTTAATTGGGTACCCGCAAATTTTGCCGCCGTCGACGGTGAACTTCGGTGAGTCGACGGTGGACGGTGATGATATGATTCTGAGTCCTAATATTTTAAAACAAATAAATTAGGTCGTGAGATTATCGTTGAAACAAGAATTTAATTTTACATTAAAATCAAGTACGTAAATTAGTTGACGAATTGTGATTGGATTGATTGTTGAATCGAACTGGTGGGCGGAATTGTAGTTGTGAAATTGATTATTGTTGGTTTGACGTCGATTGATGTTTCGACGGGTAGTCCGATAAACAAAGGGGACGCTGCTCGATTTCCGGGAAAATCAAACTACGGAAATACGGGAACGTATCCGAGGATTATCGGGACGTCGAGCGAATATAAGTAAATACATATACGCATGTTTTATACAGAACCTAATTGCATGTTGTGTTGTATGTTTTGACCAAAACACAGTAACCCTAATTTCGTAAAATGACGAGTATACGTATTTTCTGAAAATGAACATTAGATCGATTTCGAGAATGTGAACCCTAATTATTTTATGTGTTATTCTAATATGAATAATTACGAGTCAGGTTTGAATATCGTTGGGTAAGAATTAGTATCGAGGATATGTCAAGCATACCTAGACGTCTAACGTAGGGTATTTCGACCCTGTAGGTTATAATCAGGAACCTGAAAGTGAACGATGGACTAGAGATGACCTAGTACTCAGTCGACGAGCTCAATAGAGTTTCAACAGAAAAACTTGAGTATCAAAATCGAATCTAATATTGTCTAGTGGTTGGACGTTAAAGCCTGAGCAGCAGACTCGGCTTAGAGTTGGTCAGTAGCAGTTGTAAAGCCCTGTGAGGCAAGTAGTTCCGAACTTTTCTTCAAGATATATTACAATTATTTTCGAACTGGTTCATAACATGTCGCTATTATTTAAAACAACTCATGTTTTGTATTGCAAGTGTTTTAAACTATTTAACCTTGAATTCTGATTTCTCTTGATCCTTGAGCCATAAGCCTTAATCTTTGTAAACCATCCTTCAGTGATTTTCAGATGCCAAACCACCCAAATATGATACTACTCCCCAAATGTATAACTACCAGACACCAAACACTGGAACAAAATTGTTTAAAAACACAGAAATTTCTATACCTCGACTATTCTTTATAACATCAAAGAGCTATACCTGAAAAATCATTACTGGTCCAACACCTGATCATTTTACAAACTGGAAAACTGTTCTTATACATACCCTGATATACCCTTGAGATGTCCATGAGTTTCCTTACATTTTTATGCAAATGTTTAACCATTATTGATTATGATCTTGATTTATTGAATCATATTGTTATCATATTGAACTGCTTTAGGATTGGATAATTTTTATATATGTGAACCAGATTCGTGGTCAGACCATACCAATGGTCAAGTTAGGCCAATGTGTGCCTTGGATCCAGTAATTAGAGCAGTGCTGTGTGCTTGCTCGGGGTTAGTGCGTGACTGTTCAGCAGCCTAACCTTGGTTTTTAAAACTTAAAATGAATATCCAATTCTAATGATTAGTTAAAAAGAAACTTGATTCCCTTGAATCATCTCATTTGATCATTGTATAACCTCAATTATCACTATTATGACTTGTTGAGCTAGTTAGCTCACCCTTGCGAATTCTTTTATATATTTTACAGTTGAAAAGAATATGGATGATAGTATAGTTCCTCAGTCCAAAGTACGGGCTAAGGCTCCAGTTGAGTTGAATCGAGCTAGCAGAAGCTTCATGCGGTATAGAGATAGTCAGATTGTAAGAATGATTTTATTATCAATTGTAAGATAAATTAGTTGGGATTTGGTACGTTGTAAATAAGGTTAAGATTGTGGCTTGTTTTCATACTTTAATCTGATGTGATCCGTGGTTATGTAAAGCAGGGTCATTGCAAATAATATTTCTTATTCAAGTTTATATATTGTATATGTGTGGTGGACCCCAAACTTCTGACCTGGGTTTGGAGGGCGCCACAGGTTGGTATCAGAGCTACAGGTTATAAGTCACTGAAACAAGCCTAGATTATCGGGATTGGGTAGAGGGTTAGGATTAGGAATAGGAAATAGAAAGATAAGACGTTGTGAGGTTGAGTGCGATAGTATAGTAGGTCTCCGACACAATTCGTATTGCGATTCGGGATTCTCAGCTTGCGACGTGATTTCCAGACAACGGCAATGGCAGATCCTGATTTCCCAATGTTATTTGATCGTTTGGAGCTTTCCATTCGAGGATCATCATCTTCTCTCAGATTGGATTTACATCTTGTTCCTCCATCAGTATTAATGGCGTTACCTTCCGTTATGACAGTTGCACCTCTTCAAGCTATTCTACGCTATTCTTCTACCTTTTAATACGAGACTAACCATTCGAGAACCTCCCTCTATTTAATTTTATTGGACATTCGGGTGTGAGTATATCTCTTTAGTTTACCCTACATCATGTTCTATACCCCCAGTTTAGAACTTGTCCTATGAAGCGATTGTACCTACGAGGATGGATTCGAGAGCTACAGTAAATGG
Organism: Apium graveolens; assembly: GCF_009905375.1. NCBI lineage: Eukaryota > Viridiplantae > Streptophyta > Magnoliopsida > Apiales > Apiaceae > Apium > Apium graveolens. The sequence goes on along the minus strand of NC_133656.1, from coordinate 42,611,238 downwards.
TGAGCGCTTGAGTTATAAATAGAGGTGAGATGAAGTTTAGAGAGGAGATTTGAGTGTTTCAGAGGATAGTTGTTATCGGGTTAAAAGAAGCCCTTAGTGACTAAGCCACCCGTGAATAATTATGGGATGAATTAGATGAATTTTGAAAGAGTTAGAGAGAAAGGTAAAGATCTGGAATTTTTGGTGAAATTAAATGATGGTGCTATGATGAATGCGATATGTAAAGTAGTGATGTGATGTGATACAAGCAAACTTTGTTCTATGAAATACATTTGTTGACCATTGGATAGCATGTTCTACTTAACTACTGCAACGATAACGTCGGGAGTATTACCAGTATAAAAGTTTTGATGTGAAGCTACGAATAAGATAACATGCAACGACAATTGAAGTTTTCGTCGATTAAGGAAGGCAAATGGACCCGATGAAGAAGAAAAGGTAGATTGGAGTGAATGAACTTTTATGTAATTATTTCTTTAATATGGTACCTTGTAATAGGTCGGAAGGACAACAACCAACTCATATAGTAAGGACAACCAGGTTTGTGATTTTCCAAACTTTTTAAACAAGTTTTCGAAAAAGATTTTCTTTTACAAATTTCTAAAAGCCTTTTCGAATAAAATAATTTTTAAACATTGGTTGTCAAGTTACTACTTGAGTTTCGTGTTTGATAGAAGGCCCGGATTACCTGGAAGAATGCTGTTTCAGACTTAGTATTGTTAATTCAGAGGATAAAGTGATCCGCGATTAAGAAGAAGTGGTTTTTCTCCACAGAATGGTACAAATATTGTTTGATTAGATTAACAATAGAATCAGTGTACGGAGCAATTACTCATCCAATTACAGGATTATCCAAGTTCAAAGAGTTCATTGATTTAACAAAAGTCTGAGTATGACTGAAGGAGATTGAGAAGATTTCCAGATTTCCTAAAAAGAAGAATATTATTAACAAAAGGATTGTTATGTTGAATGCTTCGGGGTTATTCTAAATTGAAAAAGGAAACTCGAGGTTGTCTGGTAAGGGACGTCCTTACGATCGAGTTGTTAAAGTATTATATGTAGAGGTGTGATGATAAAAACGCAAGACGTGACAAGTAAGAATCTACCATAATGCTTAATTTATGAAGGCATTTCAACGTACTTTCTAAGTTATTATATGAAACAATGGAGATATGATCGAACAAGCTCAAAAGATGAATACAAGTGAAATGTGGATAGTGACCAATGGTATCGTTCTTGTCTTCAATATTACAGCGTATATTCCCTTTTTGATTTCTTAAATAAGTATGAACTTCTTTTCTTAAATAAACTCCTTGCTATGATATCGAAAAAGGAGGATATTGCATTTCTTTCAAATCTAATTGTTTCCCTCAATTTTTGCTTTCTGATTGGGACAAACAGTGTTACGGTGAGACACTTTATCAGAATGACGAAGAGTCGGGTGGGACGCCACCTAATCATATGCTATATGCCATATGGTACGAAAGACTGGCCATCTTAAGTACCAATGTGGTTGTCTCATTCATATCCAAATCCTTACTTCTTCTTTCTTTTCAATTCTATTTTTGTTGGACTTTGAATCCTTTGAGTCATCTCGTTGTACTGTCACTCTTTGCAAGAAGTTTTCAAACAAAAATCATGTATCCTGAATTAAGCGGACGAAGTTCCATCTGCATTTTACGCATGAAAAGCAAACAAAGACATATGACGAAAATTGCAAATCACTAGCCCAGTCAGAGATGCACTAAGAGTCAAGGGAATCTACTCCAATGAGGAATACGTCTCCAAGAATGAGAAACTATGATTACATAGATGATTAGGGTGACTACCTTATGTGTTAAAGTATTAAAAGATGTGAGAGAAACATAATTGTTTATCTCAAAGTTTTGTTGGTAAGATTGTGATTAAAGGAATAGCAAGTCAAGAACGTGTAATTGATAAATAAGTAAGTACCAATGGTGAAATTGAGATTCCTGGTAATAAGTTGTGCAGAATTGATATCATGGAAGATAAGAGGATTTGATATTATTTTAAAGACTGGATTGACTACTAAAGCGTGATGACCAGACAGACCGTCGTGACAAAAATATAATTCTGAGGATGCCAAATGAGAAGGTGAGGAGGTTCAGAAAATGAAAAAGGTAACAAATTTGTTAATGACGATTACGGTGATCAAGATATGAGCATTAGGGTGATTATGGAATACATAAAAGTCGGAAGCAAACAAAGTTTGAAGATTTTATAGTATTTAAGGAGTTTCAAGATATGTTTTTGGATGAGTTATCAACATTTCCTTCGGATATAGAAATTGAGTTCGTGACTGACTTAGCACCTGAAATGAAGCCGGTGTCCCAGGCCCCGCACAGAATGACGCTAGTTAAAGTGAAGGAGATAGCAAAGTAAATACAAGAAATGCTAGAAGAAGAAGCGATTAGACCTAGTGTACCCCATATGGTGCACCGGTATTAAATGTTAATAAGAAAGATGGAAATATGTGATTATGCGCCGACTAGCAAGAGCTCAACAAGTTTACTATCAAGAGCATGTTTCTGTTACCTTGACCCAATGATTTGTTTGATCAAACGAAGGAAGCAAAGTACTTTTATAAGATTAATTTAAGAATTGGTATTTCACCAATTGAAGATTAAACCTATGGGCATATCAAAGATAATTTTCAAAACTAAGTATTGTTCTCGTATTGCCATTTGGATTAACCAATATACTAGTAATATTTGAACTTGATGGACAGAACCCTGAAGGAATATCTGGATAAGCTGTAGTTGTAATATTTAAAGTCAACGGAGGACCAGGCAAATCATTTAATGATAACTGGGAAGTTGGAGAAGAAAGAAGTTGTATGAAGTATAGTTCTTAGCATGACTAGTCAGTATAGAGAAGATCAAAAGAGATTCAGCGGAAATTAAAGTTATTATGAATGAAAAGAAACCAGAAACACCAATAAAAGTAAGAAGTTTATATGAAATGAAGGAGGGTAAAGGAAGTTTTGCGGAGGTTAAAAGAGAAAGAATTGTTACAGTACCTACTTTATCATTTTGGAAGTATCAAGGAGATTTGGTAGTTCATAGTGATGCTTCTCATAAGGGAGTAGGATGTATGTTGATGCAGCACAATAAAGTTATTGTATATGCACCCGGACAACCGAAATTTTATGAGCAGAAGTATCCTATTCATAATTGAGACTAATAGTAATAATATTTCCTTTTGAAAGATTGGGAAACATTGTATGTATAGAGAAATGTGTAAAATCTATACGGACCATAAGAGTTAAAGTATGTATTCACGAGGAAAAGCAAAAATAGTGACAAACGATAGGTAAAAAGGGGAGAACGAATATAGAGTCTGTACCAGAAGAATTAATTATGGAATTATGGAAGTTGGAATTGGAAGCTAAAGGTTATAGTCCAAGAGGAGTAAGAATGGATAGTATGAGAGAGGTCAAGAGAGGATAATGGATCACGATGTTAGCAGTAAGAAAGAGGAAATTTATGCGCCTAGGAAAATGATCACGATATCTCCAGATTTTCTTCCAGCACTTGGATGCTACAAGTAGAAGAATTAAGAAATGAGATCCCATAGGAAAATTCACAACATTAAGTACTTAAGTTATTAAAAAGATGCCAAGATATATGGAAATTTAAGGAAAAATAGTGATAACCAGGTATAAGAAGCGAATTTCAAAATAGATTGGGAAGTGTTGGACACGCCAAAGAATTAAGGCGAAGTATCGGAAGCCTAATGAACAAGGTAGACCAAGAAGTGGTTTTACAACAAGTAAATCATAAAATGTATCAGTGATATTTTTGAAGAAAAGAAATGAACTTATGAGATTATGGTTAAAATGAGTTATGAGAAGTGAAAGCTTGGATGACATTATGTAAAATAACAAGTGTATCAGACGATTATAATAAATTAAGGAATCATGGTGTATAAGGATTGCTTAGATAAGCAAACTGTATTTATTGATAACATCCTCAGCTACTCAAAGAATAAGAAAGTTTGCGTGGAATGCCCAAGGATTTTCCTCCAAAGATCAAAAGAAAAGCAACTATGCGTTGAGTCTTCAAGAATGAAATTTTGACTAAGGTTAACAAAAGATTCTGAATTAATCCATTAATAGTCTAAACAAAGCCGTATGATAACAAGTGCCTTATGCCGACAGATGGAATTGGATGTAATTAAGACCACCGAGGAGTTAATAAACGAACTGAAAAGAGTGGAATCTGAACTTCAAATACTTAAAGGTGATAATACGTGAATCTATGAGATTACTTTTCAGCCTTAACATATGGAACATAGTAGGAGATGTTTAAATGTTTGGAAACCAAGTTGAAAATGAGCACTTCCTATCATCCTTCAACGGAGAGTTAAAGTACGGAAGTGACGCCAGAAATGTAAGATATGTTGAGAAGTTAAGTTTTAAGGAAACACCGGAATGATCGTTTATCAGCGATGTCAGCTTTGTAATGCCATTCTACCAAGCTTCATGTGGACGCGGGTGTAGGTTCCTATTTCTATTAAGATAAAGTGGGAGAAAGAAAGTTGCCAAATTCTAAATTAATTCAGCACACCAAGAGCGAAGTAATATTGATTGAAGCAGCTCGGAATAGACAAAGAAAGAAGGTGAAATTATATCGAGAGAGAATATGAGTATAGGAATAGGACCAGTGGTGTTAGTACAAGTTTCATCTTGAAAGAAGACTAGATAAGTCTAAGTAGAAGAGACAGGTTAAGTCCTAAAAATTGGTGAACCATTCGGGTATTAATAAATATAGATAAGGTTGTTCATGAGTTGATGTTACCGTCACAACAGTGTGTACATATAGTGTGTTTAGTCTATTAAAGATAAAAACGATAAGTATCTGATTTAAAATTAAGTGATTGATCAGGAGCCAATGGGGCTCTTGTCCAAGTTATTCTGCATATAGTGATCGATCCAAATTCTTGATCGTCAAAGGCAAGTCCTTGGAAATGAGTGCATACCTATTGTGAGTACATTTGAACCCTCGAGTAGAAGGGTCTACTTAGAAATTAGAGTCAGATATGCTTGACAAATATCCTCACTTGTGTAACTAAACTAGATTCTGAGGAGAGAATCTTTTTAAGGGGGAAGGATATAACGACTCGCGTTTTTTTGAATTATTTAAATATGTAATTATGGAATTATTAGATAAATAAAATATGTGTATCGGTTTTGACCGCTATGTGTTGTCTGATTATTATCTATGTGTGATTTATGGTGTACTGGGTTGTCCGCGCGATTAATTAAATAATGGTATTGAATTGTTTCACCTTTAAAAGTGGATTTAATGCAAATTTATTTGTATAAATATTTGAAGTGTCTCTAAAATTGTTTTTATGGTTTTATAATTATAATAATTATTTTTAGGATTTTATGAAATTAAGAAATCAATATTTTATTAATTATTTATCCTTAAATGATTTTTCTAATTGCTTTTATTTGTGAAATCTATATTTAATTCTAAAATTCTTCAAAAATTATGAAACTCATATTTATCTAAGTTTGGAACATTCTGAGAATTTTAAAATTATTTCGGGAATTTTTGGGATTAATTTAACCCGCGCGTCGTTTCGCTTAATTGTTAAAAAGCGGGTATAAAGTACACTTCGAAAATTATTCTAAAATTTTAAAAATTACATTTTTAAAAATTTCGGGATATGTCTAACATTTTAAGATTATTTCCGTAATTTTAAGAATTTATTTTAAGTACAGCTCGGTTCGTTAATTGTAAATCCGGGTATATTTAGCAGTTGAAAAATTCATATTTGTTGATAAAGATTTTATTTTATTAACTTTTAATTATTTCGAGAAGTTTGGTATCTGATTTATAATTTTCAACGAAAATTTTTACCTAGTTAATCCGTTAAATTTAGAAAAGCGGGACGTAAATCAGATCCTTAGGCAATTCATGACACGTGTTTTACAGCTCATATATATATTTGATACGTGTCAGTGTTCTTTTAGGGGACACGTGTTTTTGCTTCCTTGCAGTGGCAGTTCAATTGCATTTTTTATTAAAACATCAAATTCTAACCCTCCCTGGGTCTCTCTAATCTCTCTTACTCTCCTAATCTCTTTCGATACCCTCTTCTCTCTCGTCTCTGTACAATCGGTTCTCTTCCCTCTTTGTTATTATCTCGGCCTTGTTTCTTCTTGGTAAGACTCCGGTCGTCGCCTTTTTCTTTTTCCGGTCGCGATTCCTGGTTCCGTTTGTTGAATTGGTGCATGTATATACGCCTATGTGTGTGTATGTATCAGTAGTGGGTTGTACGTTGTTCTTTTAATTTGGCTGCCGTCGGTTTGTTTTCCGGCAGGGTAGTCGGCGCGTGTTCTTCGTGTGGTTATGTGACTTTGTTTTGCTGTTGGATCAGTTCCTTGAATCTTTGTATTTCTGAAAAGCCGAATGGCTTATTGTTAGCTAGTCGAAATGATTATTGAAAAACCCAGTGAATTTCCATATGGTTTATTAGGAATTATTCTAGAAATCCGAATAAAAATTGCTTTTAATTAGTTGGATTATTTTAGAAAGAATTTGAATAAATTTTATGATTATTCAAATAGTTTTAATCGGCGAAATTTGCGTAGGAAATCCGAGTTTAATCGGGTACCCGCAAATTTTGTCGCCGTCGACGGTGAACTTCGGTGAGTCGACGGTGGACGGTGATGATATGATTCTGAGTCCTAATATTTTAAAACAAATAAATTAGTTCATGAGATTATCGTTGAAACGAGAATTTGATTTTACATTAAAATCAAGTACGTAAATTAGTCGACGAATTGTGATTGGATTGATTGTTGAATCGAACTGGTGGTTGGAATTGTAGTTGTGAAATTGATTATTGTTGGTTTGACGTCGATTGATGTTTCGACGGGTAGTCCGATAAACAAAGGGGACGCTGCCCGATTTCCGGGAAAATCAAACTACGGAAATACGGGAACGTATCCGAGGATTATCAGGACGTCGAGTGAATATAAGTAAATACATATACGCATGTTTTATACAGAACCTGATTGCATGTCGTGTTGTATGTTTTTACCAAAACACAGTAACCCAAATTTCGTAAAATGACGAGTATACGTATTTTCTGAAAATGAACATAAGATCAATTTCGAGAATGTGAACCCTAATTGTTTTCTGTGTTATTCTAATATGAATAATTACGAGTCAGGTTTGAATATCGTTGGGTAAGAATTAGTATCGAGGATATGTCAAGCATACCTAGACGTCTAACGTAGGGTATTTCGACCCTGTAGGTTATAATCGGGAACCTGAAAGTGAACGATGGACTAGAGATGACCTAGTACTCAGTCGACGAGCTCAATAGAGTTTCAACAGAAAAACTTGAGTATCAAAATCGAATCTAATATGGTCTAGTGGTTGGACGTTAAAGCCTGAGCAGCAGACTCGCCTGAGCAGCAGACTCGGCTCAGAGTTGGTCAGTAGCAGTTGTAAAGCCCTGTGAGGCAAGTACTTCCGAACTTTTCTTCAAGATATATTGCAATTATTTTCGAACTGGTTCATAACATGTCACTATTATTTAAAACAACTCATGTTTTGTATTACAAGTGTTTTAAATTATATAACCTTGAATTCTGATTTCTCTTGATCCTTGAGCCATAAGCCTTATTCTTTGTAAACCATCCTTCAGTGATTTTCAGATGCCAAACCACCCAAATATGATACTACTCCCCAAATGTATAACTACCAGACACCAAACACTGGAACAAAATTGTTTAAAAACACAGAAATTTCTATACCTCGACTATTCTTTATAACATCAAAGAGCTATACCTGAAAAATCATTACTGGTCCAACACCTGATCATTTTACAAACTGGAAAACTGTTCTTATACATACCCTGATATACCCTTGAGATGTCCATGAGTTTCCTTACATTTTTATGCAAATGTTTCACCATTATTGATTATGATCTTGCTTTATTGAATCATATTGTTATCATATTGAACTGCTTTAGGATTGTATAATTTTTATATATGTGAACCAGATTCGTGGTCAGACCATACCAATGGTCAAGTTAGGCCAATGTGTGCCTTTGATGCAGTAATTAGAGCAGTGTTGTGTGCTTGCTCGGGGTTAGTGCGTGACTGATCATCAGCCTAACCTTGGTTTTTAAAACTTAAAATGAATATCCAATTCTAATGATTAGTTAAAAAGAAACTTGATTCCCTTGATTCATCTCATTTGATCATTGTATAACCTCAATTATCACTATTATGACTTGCTGAGCTAGTTAGCTCACCCTTGCGAATTCTTTTATATATTTTACAGTTGAAAAGAATATGGATGATAGTGAAGTTCCTCAGTCCAAAGTACGGGCTAAGGCTCTTGTTGAGTTGAATCGAGCTAGCAGAAGCTTCATGCGGTATAGAGATAGTCAGATTGTAAGAATGATTTTATTATCAATTGTAAGTTAAATTAGTTGGGATTTTGTACGTTGTAAGTAAGGTTAAGATTGTGGCTTGTTTTCATACTTTAACCTGTTGCGATCCGTGGTTATGTAAAGCAGGGTCATTGCAAATAATATTTCTTATTCAAGTTTATATATTGTATATGTGTGGTGGACCCCAAACTTCTGACCCGGGTTTGGAGGGCGGCACACAAAGTCCATTTAGGGACAGATGTCTTGAGTAGAAAAGAAGGATTAAATGTGATTAAGATTGCTAAGGAATTAATAAAAGAATTCGAAAGAGTGAAAGTTGGAGTTTGAATACCTGAAGGTGATAAGAAGTAAATATATGAGATTACTTTCCAGCCGTAACTAATTAAAATGAGTAAGAGGTGTTCGAATGTTTGGGAAGTAAGTTGAAAGTGAGTACCATTTATCATCTTTAGAAGAAGGGTCAAAGTGAGAGGACGATTTAGAAGATCTAAGATATGTTGAGAGTATATATGTTGGGTTTAAAAAGGAACCTGAGGTAATCACCTACCATTGATTAAGCTTTCATATGCTAATATTTATCATGATAGTAGGAGAATGCTACCTTGTGAAGCCTTGTATGGACGTGAGTGTGGGTCCCCACATTAGTCAGAGAAAGTGGGAATAGAGATGTTGTTAGGTCTTGAGTTGAAGCAGTTTGGGATAGACAAAGAAAGAAGGCGGATCTGCATCGAAAGAGTATGGATATAGAAATAGGATGTTGGGTATTGACAAAAGTTTGGTTAGGTTTGATTAGAAAGGGCGAGTTGAGTCCTAAATATATGGACCCATTCGAGGTATCGAGGAAGATAGATGAAATTGCTCATGAGTTAGTATTGCCGCCATAGTTGTAACAAATTTATAGTGTGTTCCACGTGTCAACGTTAAGGTGATATATTTCTGATTCGAAACAAGTCGTTGATTAGGAGCCAATGGGCTCTTATCCAAATTTGTTTTGCGTAGAGTGATCGATCCAAATTCTAGATCATTAAGAGTGAGTCCTCAGAAATGAGTTTATATCTATAGTGAGTATACTCGGAATAAATCCTCGAGTAGAAGAATCTACTTAGGAATTAGAGTTAGTTATGCTTGACAAACATCTTCACTTGTTTAGTTAGATCAGATTCTGAGGATAGAATCTTTTTAAGGGGGAAAAATATAACGACTCGTATATTTTTATTATTATTTAAATGTGTAATTATTGAATATTTAAATAGATAAAATATGTGTATGGATTCTGTTAGTTGGATATTATCTTGTTATTAATTATATGTGATCGTTGGTGTTCAAGGAATATTTGTATAATTGTGTGTTGAGTTGTGTTGTATCGTTGTTACTTATAAAAGTGGTTTTATGGCAGATTTATTTTCATAAATATTTGGATTATCCCTAAAATTGATTTTATGACTTTATAATTTCAAAAATTATTTTTAGGATTTATAAAATTGAGAAATCAATATTTCATTAATTATTTATCTTTAAATGATTTTCGGATTGCATTTATTTTTAAAATCCGTATTTAATTCCATAATTCTTTAAAAATTATGGAACTCATATTTATTCAAGTTTGGAATATTCTGAGAATTTTAAATTATTTTGGGAATTTTTGAGATTAATTTCACCTGCGCGTTGATTCGTTTAATTGATAAACACGGGTATAAATTGCGTTTCAAAAATTATTTTAAAATTACGAAAGTTACTTTTTATTTACTTCAGGATATTTATAAAATTGTAAGACTATTTTTGTGATTTTTTGAATTAGTTTTAAATGCAGCTCGGTTCATTAATTATGAATTGCGGGTATGATACGCGTTTCAAAAATTATGAAAACCTTATTTTATTAAATTTCAAATACTTTAATAATTTTAGAATTATTTTTGGATTATTTAGATAAATATTTATTAGCATAATTATATCATTAAGCGCAAAGTTTCGGGTCTAAGACTGAGATTGCTATCAGAAGGGGGGTGCGTGGCACATCAGGGACACTTGCCCTTTTCCTATACATTACACGTATCTATTGTTATAAAAAAAAGAAACACAAAACACAAACACAGGCATGCACCCTTTCCTGTTTCTTATACCTTCCTGACCGCCCCTCTCCGATTTTTTGGCGATGGAGGTGGTGACGAGTGGTGTTCGTTCATGTGGGTAAGTCCCTCGGTTGTTGCCTTGCCTTTATTCTGTATCTGTTATATTCTTTTCCCGGACGCCTCTGTGTTCGGACCGGTGGGGTGGCCTGCGCGTGAATAGCGTGCGTGGTTGGCCGTATGTATGTTTTGTATCTATTCGTGTATCCATTGCTGCGAATGGTTTGCTTCAGTAATTCACTTATTCCATTTCCGTTGGAAATTCGAATGATTAACTTGTTTTTTCATGAAAATTTATGAATGAACTTTTGTGATTTTCGAGCTATTAATTTTATGGCATATTCAGAAGTTAATATGCGAAATTTATTTGGAAACCCGAATTGTATCGGGTATCGATAAATTTTACCGCCGTCGGCAATGAGCCTCGACGAGCCGATGGTAGACTATGATGACGCGACGAGTTAAAAATATAAAATAAGAATAATATTAATTAGTTGATATAAGTCGGTGGCTGGAATTTGTGAAATTTTGAATTGTGTGATTGATTGGTTGTGATTGTGATTTGACGTCGAATTGTTCGACGGGTAGGCCGATACACAGAGGAGGTGTTGCCCGAATTTTTGGAAATTAAATTCGAAAGTACTGGAACATATTCTATGATTATCGAGATTACTAGTCGAATATATATACACACATATAATTATAAATAAGTATTTTGCATGACATACTGGTGTGTTGTGATAGAATATTTTGCAAAGTATATGATAACCCTATTTTCTCGAAGCTACGGTATATGTATATCCCAGAAGTGATTATCGAACCGATTTTCGAGAACGTGAACCCTAATTGTTGTGTGATTTATTATAATATATATAATTACGAGTCGGGATTTGATATCGAGTGGGTAGGTTTGTTAGTGAGGATATGTCAAGCATAACTAGACGTCTAATATAGAAAAGCTCAACCTCGTAGGTGTTAGTCGAATGACTTGAGAAGTGGTGTTGGACTAAAGATAACCTAGTAATCAGTTGACGAGCTCAGCAGATTCCAAGCAAAGGACCTGAGTGTCAAAGTCGGATCCAGGATAGTCTGCTAGTAAGGTGATAAAGCCGAGCGTCCAAGTCAGTCCAAGGTCAATCGGTATTAGTTGTAAAGCTCTACAAGGCAAGTACCCCTGACCATTCTTTTATGGTTTAGTACGTATGAATAAACTATTTTTTTAATCTCGTAATGAAATAGAAAATGTTTTAAGTTATGTATCCCCTGTAGTTATAAATCATTGTTTTTAACCTGTTTTGGGTAAAAATAACTTCGAAAGGTACCTATCTCGAATGAAAAGGGTTTCTGAACTTATTTTATGTGTGTTGTTAAAATGAATGATTTTGAAATGAGATAGGTACAAGTGTTTTGAAAATTGGATAAAACGATCAGATACGGGATACATTGGGGCCAGGGTAGGCCTATTGAGGTGGCGTAAGAGGCTAATTTGGTTGCGCGCATTATATAACCGATTAGTCCAGCAGGTCAGATACCTAGCTAGTCTCTGAGTTCCGGAACAGGTTTATAAGATGGCAGAGGGAGTCGTCTGGTGTCGATAGCCTGATCAACTATCTTCATATATCCGTACGTTTCTGATTTGGGTTTTGTGGTTCCCATGACGGAATAAGTGATTTATATAGTGGATTTAGAAATGAAAATAGCATGCTAAAATTGGACTCTGGTATTTACACATAGCACCCAACTGATGTTATTTTTTTACTGAGCATGCTAGTTTTGATATCCAATTTATACATGCTTTAATTGATTTCTAACAAGATATGAATTCTGATCCTATAATTGCTTTACTTTAAATCGTTCTACTTGTTATTCATATAGTGGTACTGCTGAGCAATTGATTGCTCACCCTTGTGGAATGTTTTATATGTATTACAGATGCCTAGGAGATTCTTCCATGGTAGTCAGGACAGAGTCCTAGTTCCTTCTATTCCAGGCTCCTCTGAGGTAGTTGTGTTCAGATCAGATGTGGTCTGTTGAGTTGCTGTATTAAGCTAGTGGTCAGGATTGTATGAGGTAAATTGAGTTGTGATAGTTGTGTAGCCTAAATTATGCTTAAACCTGGAAAAGATCTTGGTAAAGGGGTCGTATTTATATTCTATCATTGAATTGATCATATTATGTCTGTTTTGTGGTTGTTGATGACGTCAACTTCTGACCCCGGGGTTGAGGCCGTCACAATAAGTGCTCCACAGTTTATTCACATGGAGTTGTTTAGACCAATTAATGACTTATCAATATCCAGAAAGAAATATGCATTGGTGATGTTGGATGACTACTCAAGATACACTTGCGTGGAATTTATGCATTCAAAGGATGAAACTCCACACATCATCATTGAACATATAAAGAAAGTTGAGAAGCAGGCTGATGATCAAAATTGTGTGAAAAGATTGAGAAGTGATAATGGCACATAATTCAGAATTCAGCTTTAAGTGAAATTTTCAAAGACAATGGCGTTGTTCAAGAGTTCTCAGCTGCAAGAACACCCCAGAAAAAGGTGTGGTTGAAAGGATAGATAGAACTCTAGTTGAAGCTGCAAGGACAATTTTGCAAGATGCCAATTTACCAACAAGTTTTTAGGAAGAAACTGTAAACATTGCATGTTATACTCAAAACAGATATCTAATCAACAAAAACCTTGGCAAGTCACCCTACTCAATTTTATCAAAAAAAGCTTACTGTAAAGCATCTGATTGTGTTTGGAATCAAATACTTTGTGCTCAAAGACAACTCTGAATATGTTGGAAATTTTGACTCTAAAGTATTTGAAGCTCTTTTTCTGAGATATTCATTGGAAAGAACTACCTACAGAGTTTATGTGCTTGAGAAAAAGGAAATTGTGGAAAGCACAAATATGACCTTTGATGATGACAAGTGTCCAGGATTAAAGTGTCTTGATAAAAATGAAGCCGCTGCCCTAAATTTGAAAATCTGAACATTGATAGTGATTCTGATGATGATGCTGAGATTAACATAAACAACATGATGGATGAAGAATCAAATGAATAAGTGAACTGTGAAGATGAGAATTCATCTCAAAGTAGAAACTCACCTGAGTTCGATGGCACAAACTTAGGAGGAGGAAGAAATGATAGTTCTAAAAGTCATGCCAATAATGAAAAAAATGTAGACAACTCTAGTCAATAAGATCACACTAGAAAATGGGACAGGAGTCAAACAAGAGATGCTATAATTGGTGATCCAAATGTTGGAGTGACGACTAGGAGTGCGACTATAAATGAATGCGTGCATGCATGCTTTCTTTCTCAAATTGAGCTAAAGAAAACTGAGAAAGCTCTACTTGATCCTGACTGGATAACTGCCATGCAAGAAGAGCTAAATCAATTTGACAGAAATAAAGTTTAGGAATTGTTACCTGCACCAAAGAACAGAAGTATCATTGGAACAAAATGGGTGTACAGGAATAAAATGGATGAAAATGGAATTGTAACAAGACACAAATCAAGACTTGTTGCCAAAGGCTACTCAAAAGAAGAAGGAATTGATTATGATGAAACTTTTTCTCCAGTTACAAGACTTGAAGCAATAAGAGTTTTTCTTGCATTTACTGCATATTCAAATTTCAAGGTGTATCAAATGGATGTGAAAAGTGCATTCCGTAATGGTGAATTGGAAGAAGAAGTCTATGTGCAACAACCTCTTGACTTTAAAGATCCAGAATTTCTAAACTTTGTGTATAAACTGTTGAAGGCTCTTAATGGGTTAAAGCAAGAACCTAGAGCATGATATGATACATTGTCAGAATTTTTACTCAAACATGGATTCACTAGAGGGACAATTAACAAGACTCTATTCTACAAGCAACATGGAGATGACATTATCCTAGTTCAAATCAATGTGGATGATATCATTTTTGGTTCTATAAATGAAAAGCTGTGTCAAAGATTCTCAAGACTAATGCAGAGTGAATATGAGATGAGAATGATGAGATAACTAAGTTACTTCCTTGGCCTTCAAGTTAGCGAAAGAAGTGAAGGAATGTTTATCAGTCAAACCAAGTATGTCAAAGATTTATTGAAGAAATTTGGAATGGTTGACTGTTCACCTTCATCAACACCTATGTCTAAAGCTACCAAGTTGGATGAAGATAAGAAAGAAAAAAGTGTAGACGTTTCAGATGATAGAGGAATGATTGGATCTTTGCTATACTTAACTGATAGTAGACCAGACATCATGTTAGCAACATGTCTGTATGCTAGATTTCAAGTAAATCCTAAAGAATCACATTTGATGGCTGTTAAGAGGATTTTCAGATATTTCAAAGGGACAACAAACTTAGGATTTTGGTATCCTAAGGAAACTAGTTTTGAAGTTGTTGGATAAATAGATGCAAATTTTGTGAAAAGAAGGGTAGACAAGAATAGTACAAGTGGAAGCTGTCAATTCCTTGGTCAAAGACTTGTGTCATGGTACAGTAAGAAATATCAATTTATGTCAACTTACACAGCTGAGGCTGAATACATAACTATTGGACGTTGTTGTGCTCTAGTGCTTTGGATTAGAAATCAATTAATGGACTATGGCCTAGTGTGACACAAAATTCCAATCATGTGTGACAATACTAGTGCTATATAAATTATTGCTAATCCAGTCAATCATTCTAAAACTCAGCACATTAATGTAAGGTACCATTTTATTAGAGAACATGCTGCAAATGGTACCATTGAGCTTATTTTTGTTCCAACAGAAAAACATTTAGCTGATATTTTTACTAAACCTTTGGATGAAGCAGCCTTCACCAGACTTGTAGGTGAAATTGGTATGTTAAATTCTTCATCCTAAAGGCAGTAACTCAGCTAATGTGTTGTAGCAGATTAATTTCTGATAAATCAAAATTAATTTGATTTAATTAAAAATTAACTGGAATATGTATTATAAATATTTCAGAATTCACTGCATATTTATTTTTCAAAAATTTAAACCTAACTTGAAAATTTTCAAATTTTAAGAAAAAATTTCTAATTGTTGATTCACATTTTTAATATGTGAATTAATATAAGACAAAACTGAAAAAGAACAAAAGTATGTAGAGAATTGAGTTCTTGATAAGTCTAAATGACTTCTCAACAAGTCATTTTGAGACTTCTCGACATAGTTCTCTATAAGTCTTTTTCATGACTTCTCGATGGATTCCTCGACAAGCCTTTTTATGACTTTTTGGTAAGTATTGTAGAGATCTCTATATATGTATCGATAGGGATGTTAGGACTTTAATAAACTGTAGAGGGGGATGAATACAATTAAACAATTAAATCAAAATAACAAACACAACTGAATTAATAGTTTTTATTATTGTTTTATAAAAACTGTTTACAATACTCTCTCAAAGGATGAACAATTATCCCTGAGATCTTCTAGGTTACATGAATGATATAACTATTCGTAACATATAAAGTTTAAATCTAATATGTTCATATATACTGCACAATTACAAAATTAATAAGGAATCCTATTACAATACAATAAGGAATCCTATCTATTGATTGCTACAATAAGTAAAGTCCTACACCGACATATATTCTGCAAATATCTCCTAGTTTCCAGCTCGAAAAATACTTATATGAATAATTTAAGATGACAAAAGCTGATCATCAAATACTTATGGTAAATATTGATGACGTCATCACTATTAAATACCGATATCAAATGGTGATCAATAAACTATGATAGTTTAAATACTGATATCATCAATTTTATTTGACAATCTCCCTTACCTTGTGCATTATGTAAATATGTACAAGTTCCTGTCAATCTGTAAATCTTCAAGCTGTATATTTTCTCCAATCCCTGTCAGATTTCCATGCTCTCTTAGAATTAAAGTATTGCTAGTGTAAGTATTAGCATTTGGAAGTCCCAAGATACCTCTTCTTCCAGCTCTTCTAGACTGTGAGTTACCACTGTAGATCTTATTGATAGTCTCAGAAGAATCTCTTTTAGGTGCATGTGTCTTGCTTCTCCATAGTAGCTTCTTCTTTTCTTCAAGTGTTAACTCTGGCTTATCAGAGTTTGAGCCTTCGACATCAGAGTTTAAATTCCTATTAGGATTTGAAAGATCAACTTTTATTTCTTGAATTTCACTGTCAACAACTTGAGTAGCTTTAGTGGTTGTCACTGGTTGAATTTGAGCATTAAATTCTCCAACTTGAGCATTGTTAGTGGCTGGAATGATTTGGAACTTCTCAGCCCATCAGATGCAGAAATTACCTTTTTCTTCTTGTGAACCTAATTAGCTTCTCCTTCAAAAATATTATGTTCATCAGCATCATCATGAGCTTGACTTACTGAATAGACTGGATCTATCAGTATTTGATTTTTTTGTAGATGCTCATTTCTTCTTGGATTTAGACTTAGGCTTGGACTTAGACTTCTCACCAATCTTCTCATTTCCCTTGTAACTCCTATCTATATTTAATATAGCTTGAGACCTTAGAACAGGTCCTTTAGCTTCAGTTTTACTGATTTCCTTGATTACTACTATTGGTGAGACTGCGTAGCTGTATGAACTGTCACATGATAACTCAATACTAGATCAACACTAGAACTTGACAGGTAAATAATACTATGTCTACACAAGAAATCAGGAAGAAATGAAAATAAGGAAAATACAAAGAATCAAAAGATTAGAAGAAGGCCTGAAGTCTGTTTACAGGTCACTGAAAGAAGTTCATTAATATGTTCATGCCTCGGTGAAAAATCAAGGTTAAAGACTTTCAGGGTTTCAGAAATGTTGAAGATTCAGTGTAAAAGTGCCATCAGAAAATTTCAGTATATTAGCATTGATTGAAGATAGACAGTGTTCGAAGCATAGGAATCTGAAGAATTGAATACATGGTATAGACAAAGGTTAAAAAAGTCAGCTATAGTCTTGAAGTTAAACTCACTGAAAGGAGTTCATTTATATGTTCAAGCATTAGTGAAGAACAGTGAATGAAGTATTCAAGATTGTAGCAACAATGAAGACGTTGTCTAAGTACCAGAAAAGATTCCAGTGAAAGTACATTTGTATATTGACAGTCAATGTTCGAAGGGGTAAAGTTGTTGCAAGCTTAACAATATAATCAAGACTATAATATGAAGGCCTGAATTAGAGTTAGTCGTCTGTGAACCAGAGCAGTTGCAGTAGGCGTCAATAGCTCGTGAAAGGAATCTGGGTATTATTTATAGAAGAATTGTTAAGTAAAAAATGTACTTGAATTGAATGTTTATCTGTTAAAGTACGAGAATAGGTGTGCAGGGTATATAGCTAAACAGCTCGAGGAATTGGCTAAGTTTAACTGTTAACTTAAATAAATTTGTTTAATGGACTTTAATATAATTTATTCAATAAACTTAGAATGATTTATTTCATAAACTTTGAATAAACTTATTTTATAAATCAAAATTAGTTTATTTATATAATTTATATTTAAGGTTATTTTATAGATTAATTTAGTTACAATTTAAACTTAAATAAAAAGAAAAAAAGGGAAAAGAAAAAGGGAGGTGGCCATTTTGTTTTGTTTGTTTACAAGGGAAGCCAAGTACTAGTACTTCCTACTTTGGTCGCCAGTTAAATTAAAAAAGAAAATGTTAATTACTGAATTCCTCCTAGCACTCTTGTCGCAAGTCACCAAGTCTGAGGACCTCTTGTTGAACATTCAATTGATTTATGTGGTTAATATTCATACACGTATTTTAATTGAATATAAAGTCTACACTCAAGCAATAGAGTTAAAAGAGAGATAGATAAAGCTGTATATGTTAAGCATCTCTTTGTAATTCTGTAAGTTCACTTATAAGCAGCTGTGTGCTATTCAAGCATCACAGAGTTCTCATCTTTATATATGTATCTCTGGTGGATAAGTTCAAATCCACCAGATAGTTTTAAAGCCTTGTGTTTTATTACTTTGTGTTTTGATTTCCATTTTACTTTCATTTCGCACTTCTTGCAAAATCAAACACAGTTATATATTAAGTAAGAACATTTTTAAAATCTGAAAAAGAAGCTAGAATTACATTCAACCCCCCCTTCTGTAATTCTTGTTGCATTGATTGGGGATAACAATTGGTATCAGAGCAAGCTCTTGAAGTACAAAGAGTGTAAAGATTACCATAATCAACAAGATGAACATAAAAGATGTTGGAGTAAAAATTCCATTTCTGGACAAAGAAAACTATCACCATTAGAAGGTGAAGATGCACCTACATCTCCTATCTCAAGATGAAGCATATGTGGACTGCATTGAGAAAGGTCCACATGTCCCTATGAGAGCTGCTATAGGAAATGAAGCATCAGTCACAAAACCACAAGAAGAATAGTCAGATCCAGATAAAGAACAAGTTCAAAAGGATAAAAAGGCCATGAACATTCTGCTTAATGGTGTTGACAGTGACATGTTTGACAACATCATAAACTGCAAGACTGCTAAGGATGTCTGGGATACAATTCAAGTTATATATAATGGAACTGAGCAATTAAGGGAGAACAAGATGCAACTCTTGATTCAGCAATATGAGCATTTCCATAGTGAAGAAGGTGAGTCACTCACTGACATTTTTAGTAGATTCCAAAAACTACTGAATGCTCTAAAACTGCAAGGAAGGGTCTATCAAATAAAAGACTCAAACCTTAAATTCCTTAGATCTCTACCAAAGGAATGGAAGCCCGTGACAGTCTCATTGGGAAATTCTCAAGATTACAAGAAGTTCACCTTAGATAGACTATATGGTATCCTAAAACCCTATGAGCTTGTAATAGAGCAAGATGAGAAGATGGAGAAAGGTGAAGGGTTTTTAGCATATATATGCAACGAAAACGTAAATTTAAATCTTAAAAAAAACGAAACCCTCCGTAGGATCCATGCGAAAAATAATATTTAATTCGTAGTTCAGTATGTTTACCTTAAGAAGCTTTACGTTAATGGAAAGATGGAGGTCTTTAATAGCGATCCAAGAACGATGAACGGAGATCTCTAACAGCTGCTCTTCAATTGTGAAGCACTCCACCGGTATCCACCAAGGGATCAAAATAATGGAGGGAGGAAGAGGTTGAGAGAATTAGTTGCCTCCCTGTTGTTCTACTTTAGAATTAGGGTTAATTATTTGGGTTGAGGCAAATAGGGTTTATAATAGTATATTTATAGGCAAAATTTTCAGCTGAAAATTTTCCATAAAATATTATTATTATTAAGCCTTTAATTGATTATTCTTATTAACCAATTAACTAATAATTAAAACACCTTTTAATTATTAATCCCTATTCTAAACACTTTAGAAAAATAATTCTCTCACTTGATTTAATTTCTAAAATTAAATTCTTAATTAATAATATTAAGAATTAATTAAATCTCATTTAATCAATTATTAAATCTGCTAATTAATTATTTATTTCACAAATAAATAATTACCAGCCATTATTAATTAATTCCTCCACCATTAAATCATTCTCTTTTATGGTGTGACCCTGTAGGTTCAATATTAAGCCGGTAGTAGAAATAAATAATAATAAAACTATTTTATCATTATTTATATAAATTCTCTAATTTATTAAATATGATTAATTAATAAATTAATCATATTTATTCTACATCGTGAGGGATACTTCTCAGCATATCGCGACTATCCGGATAATCGAATTCACTGCTTAGAATGCCAATAACCTATTCAGTGAGTAGTTACCGTACAATCAATTTCGTCTACCCTGCAATGTCACGATTAAATACAAGGCATGAAACTTGTGTCAATCCTATCTTATTTAATCATTTGCTTTCCCATTCACTATGTTTAGTTCTATTTAATGTAAATTAGAAACTCCTTTCTAATTTCATTTACTCTGGCCAGAGATTCCTGAACTAGCATAAGTGGATCAGCATTGAACATTCTCTTCCTTCACTGGAAGGGGTAGATCCTTTATTGATCATACACTATCTTCGTGTACAAATTCCTATACCCAGTAGAGCCCTTATAATTGTCCCTGGAGACTAAGAAATAACCAAAGCATAGTTCAGTGTACACAAGATGACTATGATGACCTCAAGTCTAAGGATACTTGTACAACTATCACTATGTGAACAACTGCTGACACGTGAGTGAACTCCTTCAGTTGTTCAGCTGTGGGAGTCATGTTCAGTGAACTTATTCTATAATAAGCACCTACATACTAGCTATAGTGTCACCACACCAATGTCTATGAGAACAGACATCCTTCATAATGAAGCAAGCATAGTATGTATCGATCTTTGCGGATTACTAATTACCAGTTAGTAATCCTACGACCAGGAAATATTTAAGTTTAGAGTTATCATCTTGTAGGTCTCATTATTATGATCTCATCATAATCCATAAAAAGCTTTACTCTAAACTATGGTATATCTTATTTGAACACTTAAATAGATAAAGCCCGCAATAAAACCAAAACAAGTCTTTTATTAATATCAATAAAATCAAAACAGATTACATAAAAGTTATTCCTAAATCATCATACATGATTGGACTTAGGACACATCTCTTTCAATCTCCCACTTGTACTAAAGCCAATCACTCTGGTATCTAATACCCATCTTGTCTTTATGACGATCAAAGTGACTTTGAGAAAGTAGCTTTGTGAGTGGGTCTGCTACATTGTTATGTGTGTCAACTCTCTTGACGTCTCCTCTTTCAATAAAATACAAGAAATGTTACCGCGCTCCCACTACACTTTTTGTAGACACATGGTTCATCTATGTTTTTGATAAAACCAAACTCTTTGATTGTCTAATCAAAACGGATGTTCCATCTACGAGAAGCTTGCTTTAAACCATATATGGTTCGCAGCAGCTTACACACTAGGTGTTCATTTCCCTTGGAAAGAAAACCCTCTGGCTGTGTCATATACACTTCCTCTTCAAGTTTCCTATTGAGGAAGGCCGTTTTCACGTCCACTTGCCAGATCTCATAGTCGTAGTAAGCAGGCAAAAAAGTTTCATCAAAGTCAATCCCTTGCCTTTGTCTGAATCCTTTTGCCACGAGCCTGGCCTTATAGGTCTCCACCTGCCCATCTGCTCCAATCTTTCTTTTGTATACCCACTTGCACCCAATAGGCTTAACACCTTCAGGCGCCTCAACCAGAGTCCATACTTGGTTGGTATACATAGATTCCATTTCAGATTTCATGGCACTATGCCATTTCTCTGAGTCAACACTACTCGTAGCCTCATTATAGGTCACAGGGTCGTCATTATCAATGATTAACAACTCATTGTCATTCTCAATGACAAGGCCATAATACCTCTCAGGTTGGCGAGACACTCTCCCTGACCTATGCATGGGCTATTCCACGGAAGGTTGTTCAGTCTGAACATGTGTTTCCACTTGATCCGTAGTAGTTTGTGCTTCTTGAACTTCATCAAGTTCAATTTTGCTCCCACTGTTTCCTTCAAGGATAAACTGCTTTTCCAAGAAGGTAGCATGTCTGGAGACAAACACCCGATGATCGGTGTAAAAGTAATACCCTAAAGTCTCTTTAGGATATCCCACAAAATTACATTTTATAGATCGAGATTCCAGCTTATCTGGGTCAACTTTCTTGACATAAGCTGGACATCCCCAAATCTTAACGTGTTTAAGACTCGGTTTCCTTTCTTTCCATATCTCATATAGAGTTTGAGGAACAGATTTGGAAGGCACCTTATTCAGTAAATTTGCTGAGGTTTCCACTGCATAACCCCACAGGAATACTGGAAGATTCGCATATCTCATCATGGACCGAACCATGTCTAACAAAGTTCAATTTCTCCTTTCAGATACCCCATTCAACTGTGGAGTTTATGGAGGAGTCCACTGGGAGACTATACCATTTTCTTTGAGATTAGCTAGAAACTCTCCATTCAAGTATTCACCACCTCGATCTGATCGAAGAGTTATAATACTATGTTTGGTTTGTTTCTCCACTTCATACTTATATTCTTTGAACTTTTCAAAGGCTTCAGACTTGTGTTTCATCAAATACACATATCTGAATATAGAGCGATCATCTATGAAAGCAATGAAGTATGAAAATCCACCCATGGCTTGCGTAGACATTGGTCCACATACATCTGTGTGTACCAATCCTAGCAAATCTGCAACCCTTCCTTATGTAATGTCCGCAGTCTATTTTCACTAATATGACCAAGTCCGCAGTTCCACAAGAAAGTGAGATTTTCATCATCCCTTTTTCTTTTATTAGTATGTTCAATTTGTAGTAAATTATGCTCTACGTCACATACATACAGACCATTATTTAAAATACCACTTCCATAAAGAACGTTATCTCTAAGAATTGAACATTTATTATTCTGAATAACAAACGAAAATCCAGCCAAGTCTAACATGGAATAGAAATAATATTCCTCACAATCGAGGGAACAAAATAACAATTATTTAGAACAATAGTCTTTCCCGTAGGCATATGTAAATGAGATGATCCTACAGCTTCAACAGAAACTCTTGCTCCATTTACCATCCGTAGAATCACCTCCTCTTCTTCAAGAGTCCTACTTCTCCTTAGTCCCTGTAATAAATTGCAAATATGAGAACCACAGGCGGTATCTAATACCCAAGTAGAAATTTGACTTAGTGACATATTAACTTCGATCATGAACATACCTGAATCAGAAGCGGTAGTCTCACTACCCTTCTTCTTCTTCAATTCTGCAAGGTAAACCTTGCAGTTCCTCTTCCAGTGCCCCACCTTGTTACGGTGAAAGCAAACAGCTTTGCTCTTGGGGTCTTCATCTTTTGGTGGAACCGGCTTTTTCTCACCTATTTTCTTCTTCTTGGAAGGGTTCTTCTTCCTTTTCTTAGGATTGGAACCTTCACCAATTAGAAGAACAAAACTCTTCTTAGGGGGAAAATTTGATTCTGCAGTCTTCAACATGTTGTGGAGTTCAGGCAGGCTGACATCCAGCTTATTCATGTGAAAGTTCATAACAAACTGCGAGAACGTACTCGGAAGTGATTGCAAGACCAAGTCTTGGCTCAGCTCCCCATCTATTGCAAAACCAAGTTGTCCAAGACGTTCAATCAAATTGATCATCTTAAGTACATGGTCATTCACAGATAATCCCTCAGACATCCTACAACCGAACAGTTCCTTCGATATCTCATATCTAGCTGTCCTCCCTGCCACATCATACAACTCTTGTAGATGCATAAGGATAGTGTGAGCATCTATATGCTCATGTTGCTTCTGTAGCTCAATGTTCATGGAAGCTAGCATGATGCATTGAGCAATATTTGCATCATCTATCCACTTACGATACACAATATGTTCATCCTTTTGTGCATCGCTAGCAGGTTCAGTAGGCTTAGGTGAGTCAAGCACATATTCCAGCTTCTCAACCCTGAGAACAATTATCAATTTTCGAAGCCAGTCAGCAAAATTAGGACCAGTCAACTTGTGAGCATCTAGTATACTCCGGAGTGATAGTGCAGAAGACATAACAAATATAGTAAATCTGTAAATGATGAACATATAACAACACTTAGCAAATATTCAATTTCATTTCAAGACACTATATGAATCAGGTCTTTATTCATAAGTGGCTCCCACTAGTTTATCTAATTTATACAACCCCTAAGTGAAAATTAAGCATTCATAATGCTAGTGGGAATATGGATCCTACATTCCATCACACAACCTCGGCTGTAGCACGAAACGTCATGTGATGTTCAATAGGCAGACAACTCTTGTCAATTACATCTTATGTTATTCCCTAATAAAACTTTTGCCTCTTGAATAATTGAGTCAGGGCTCTAGCACGACAAACTCAATATTCTAAGTCAAGTCTAACCCAATATTTCATACAATTGAATCAGTCTCCAACGGCCCACGGCTGTAGCACGTAACGACCTTTAGATTCTAATTCAATGTACACATCTCTATGTAATAGACAAGTATTTCTTATGTCGAAATCAAAGCCCTCGGCTATAGCACGAAATGACAATGATTTAAAAATAAGAACCACTTTCTACCATGTTGGAAGGCTATGACCGACACAAGCCCGTTGTGTCATTGGCCAATTAATACTTTATATTATTTAATTTTATAGGGATTATATTATGTTACAATCATAATCATATTATAAATAGATTCTTCCTTTTAAATTAAATATTTCAAATTAATAATCGATAATTAGATGATTCCCAGATCGGGGGGAGCATTGTCAAGAGGCGTCACTTAATACCCCTTTCTTACAGATAGAAATATGCTTTTGACAGAATCATCCTTTCTCTCAATATTGAAAATTCATATTTAATTACGTGTTTCATAAACACAAGAATCTCATGATTGTATTCATAATATTATTGTTAAGGCAATAAATGATTCCTATTCTAGATTTTCTAGAGCACGCCTTATATTGATTTAAGTTCACCTAAATATATCATCGCATGGTAAACATAGGAATATATCTCATATATAAAATTAAATAAACAAGTAAATGTAAAGTGCAATAAAGTAAATGTGTTTGGTTATGGCCCCATCCTATGTGATCTTTATCAAGCTCATGATAAAGATCAAGGTCAATCTAATATGGTGATGGAAATAAATACAACTACTTATTACATAAGTCTTCTTCTTTGTTTAGACTTCTTGTATGCCTCGTCCTCTTCTTTGTATCACCTCCATTGGATAGCCTTCTTGAGTCTTCAATTACATTACATAGATTGAAAGTAAAACTTATCTAATGAACTTACAAGAATAACTCGAGTTACATTCGAGATTTATGATTACAAAGATTGATGACATGCAAGTCGTATTTAAAACCAAAACAAAAACCATTACACTAAGGTCGAAAGGCCATAACCATCCACCATGCTCATACAACACATAAAAGCATGTTAAAACATATAATATGATCTTAACATATCATATTATCCATGATCTAATCATAAAAAAATGACAAAAATCAGAAAAATCATAATCAAATCAGAAAAACAAGAATCACTGTTTACGGGCAGTAAACGATGTCAAACGCCTTAGAGACGAGTCGTTGATAGCTTTTGCTATCAGTTTTGTTCAAACGCTCGTTTACCTATGTAATAAGGTATTCGTTCGCATAAATCGGACTCCAGACCCAGATTTCAGCAAATCTGCAGCAGCCAATTCAGAATCCGTATCTAATATGATTCTCATAATTAGAAAAAACATAAATCATGTATATATCAGTATATATACAGATTACATAATCATCTTATGATTATACAATTCACATGAATATCATATATTCAAAACCATACATATATAAGCATATTATGTCAACATCAAATCATGGCGAATCGCGTACATGCTCATATATCGAAAACAGTTAAACACATAAACGAATTAAAAACTTTTCGTAAGTAGCTCTGATGCCATTGAAGGGTTTTTAGCACATAAACGCAACGAAAACGTAAATTTAAATCTTAAAAAAATGAAACCCTTCGCAGGATCCATGCGAAAAATAATATTTAATTCGTAGTTCAGTATGTTTACCTTAAGAAGCTTTACGTTAATGGAAAGATGGAGGTCTTTAATAGCGATACAAGAACGATGAATGGAGATCCCTAGCAGCTGCTCCTCAATTGTGAAGCACTCCACCGGTATCCACCAAGGGATCAAAATAATGGAGGGAGGAAGAGGTTAAGAGAATTAGTTGCCTCCCTCTTGTTCTACTTTAGAATTAGGGTTAATTATTTGGGTTGAGGCAAATAGGGTTTATAATAGTATATTTATAGGCAAAATTTTCAATTGAAAATTTTCCATAAAATATTATTATTATTAACCCTTTAATAGATTATTCTTATTAACCAATTAACTAATAATTAAAACACCTTTTAATCATTAATTCCTTTTCTAAACATTTTAGAAAAATAATTCTCTCACTTGATTTAATTTCCAAAATTAAATTCTTAATTAATAATATTAAGAATTAATTAAATCGCATTTAATCAATTATTAAATCTGCTAATTAATTATTTATTTCACAAATAAATAATTACCAGCCATTATTAATTAATTCCTCCACCATTCAATCATTCTCTTTTATGGTGTGACCCTGTAAGTTAAATATTAAGCCGGTAGTAGAAATAAATAATAATAAAACTATTTTATGATTATTTATATAAATTCTCTAATTCATTAAATATGATTAATTAATCAATTAATCATATTTATTCTACATCGTGAGGGATACTTCTCAGCATATCGCGACTATCCGGATAATACGAATACACTGCTTAAAATACCAAGAACCTATTCAGTGAGTAGTTACCGTACAATCAATTCCTTCTACATTGCAATGTCACGATTAAATACAAGGCATGGAACTTGTGTCAAGCCTATCTTATTTAATCATTTGCTTTCCCATTCACTATGCTTAGTTCTATTTAATGTAAATTAGAAACTCCTTTCTAATTTCATTCACTCTGGCCAGAGATTCCTGAACTAGCATAAGTGGATCAGCATTGAACATTCTCTTCCTTTACTGGAAGGGGTAGATCCTTTATTGATCATACATTATCTTCGTGTACAAATTTCTATACCCAGTAGAGCCCTTATAATTGTCCCGGGAGACTAAGAACTAAACCAAAGCATAGTTCAGTGTACACAAGATGACTATGATGACCTCAAGTTTAAGGATACTTGTACAACTATCACTATGTGAACAACTGCTGACACGTGAGTGAACTCCATCAGTTGTTCAGCTGTGTGAGTCATGTTCAGTGAACTTATTCTATAACAAGCACCTACATACTAGCTATAGTGTCACCACACAAATGTCTATGAGAACAGACATCCTTCATAATGAACCAAGCATATTATGTACCGATCTTTGCGAATTACTAATTACCAGTTAGTAATACTACGACCAGGAAATATTTAAGTTTAGAGTTATCATCTTTTAGGTCTCATTATTATGATCTCATCATAATCCATAAAAAGCTTTACTCTAAATTATGGTATATCTTATTTAAACACTTAAATAGATAAAGCCCGCAATAAAACCAAAACAAGTCTTTTATTAATATCAATGAAATCAAAACAGATTACATAAAAGTAATTCCTAAATCATCATACATGATTGGACTTAGGACACATCTCTTTCAAAAGGAAGAAAAAAGGGAGGGTCCATTGCACTAGTTGTTGAGCAAGAAAAGGAGAAGGAGATGAAGGTTGAAGCTGTTGAATCTGCACCAAACTTAAAAGTTTGTGAAGGTAAAGGAAAGAGACTAGTAGCTGAGTATGAAGACCAGCTTAGTCAAGATGACATGGATGACATAGATGAGCATCTTGCTTTTCTATCCAGGAGATTTTCTAAGCTCAAATTCAAGAAGAATTTTAGAGCGGCTAAGCCAAATAAAAACATGGTTGATAAGTCTAAATTCAAGTATTTCAAATGTGGCTTGGCAGGTCATTTTGATAATGAATGTAGAAAGCTTGATTCTGGTAAAAAGAAGTTTGAGCCTGTTGATTATAAGCAGCAATATTTTGAGTTGCTCAAACAAAAGGATATGGCTTTCATCACACAAGAGAATGACTGGGCTGCAGATGGATTAGAAGATGATGAAGACACAAGCTATGTCAATCTAGCACTTATGGAAAAGTCAGATGAAATAGAGACCAGTTCATCAAGCAATCAGGTAATCATAACAAACCTAGCACATTTATCTAAAGCTGGGTGTAATGATGCCATAAATGAAATGTCTACTGAGTTATATCACCTGCGTGTTACACTCAAGTCACTTAATAAAGAAAATAATAAAATTAAAGAGAACAGTGTGTTTTTAAGTGAAAGAAACAATGTTCTAGAGACTCAATTTGTTGAGTGTGAAAAATTGAAAATAGAATGCAAGATTGCTAAGGATGAACTAACTGAATCCTTAAAGAAAGAGGAGATTTTAAGAAAGCAAATTGAACGAGAAAAGGAAGTAATTAAGGCATGGAAATCATCTAGAGATGTCCATGCTCAAATTACTAAAGTTCAAGGTATAGAATCTTTTGGTGATGCAGCTTGGAAAAAGAACAAGGTGAAGCTTGACTGCAATCTGGTTGAAGGACTTTCAACAGATGTGAATTCGACGGATGATGAAAATTATCCGTCGAATAATCAAAAGGATTATCCGTCGAAAAATAATGAGCCATATTCGTTGAGTGTAAGCAAGCCAATTAGCAAAGCTAAGCTAGCTAAGTTGAATGAAAAATATGGATCAGTTTCCAAGAACTTTGTTCGAGGAGAAACAAGTCAAGTGAATAAGAACAAAATAGTCAATGTAGGTCATCTGTCTATCAAGCAATTGAATGATAGATTGGAGAAAATTGAAGTGAAAGCATGGTTAAAAAGGAAAAACAATAGAAATGGGAAAGTAGGGATTAAAAAACATAACAATTACACACTTGATAAATTTGCACCAAGAAAAATCTGTATTAAGTTCAGTAGTGTTAATCATTTATCTGTTAATTGCAAACTTGTTATACCAACCCCTATGACTACACCACCTTCATTTCCAAACATGCCTACAATGCCTGTCAATGTTATGTATGCACACAATTTGAATGCACAGTATGCTAACATGCTATTTGCACAAAATCCATATTATGCTGCATTTAGTATGCCACAAATGCCATTTAGCATGCCTTACTGGAATAAAATATTTGCACAAAGTATTCCTATTCATGTTAACCAACCTGTGCATGATAATTCTGCAATGATGAATGGTTTTAAAGGTCCAACTCAAATGACAAAGGATGAATCTGAACTACCCAAGTCAAATGAGGTCAAACCTAAGAAACCAAAGAAAAAGGCTAACAAGGCTGGACCTAAGGAAACTTGGGTACCAAAATCAACTTGATTTAATTTTGATGTGTGAAGGGAAACAAAAAGAATCTTTGGTATCTAGATAGTGGTTACTCAAGGCACATGACTGGAGATTCTACCCTACTTACTGGTTTTAAAGAAAGAGCTGGCCCAAGTATTACTTTTGGAGATGACAACAAGGGTTATATTGTGGGATATGGCTTGATTTCAAAAGATAATGTCATCATTGAGGAAGTTGCCCTAATGGATGGTCTCAAGCATAATTTTTTGAGTATCATCCAGCTTTGTTATAGGGGAAACTCAATTACTTTTAATGCAGAAGCCTGTGTTGTGACTAACAAGAAGAGCAACAAAGTCATTCTCACTGGTGTGAGAAAAGGAAATGTGTATCTAGCTGACTTCAAAACAACAAATGCAGAATCTGTAACTTGTCTTCTCGGTAAAGCAAGTCAAGATGAAAGTTGGATATGGCACAATAAGCTGTCCCATCTAAACTTCAAGACCATGAATGAGCTAGTCAAGAAAGAATTAGTTAGGGGTATTCCTCAAGCGGAGTTTTCAAAGGATGGATTGTGTGATGCCTGCCAGAAAGGAAAGCAGATTAAAGCATCATTCAAAAAGAAGCTTGATTCAACAATTGGAGAACCTTTATAACTATTGCACATGGATTTATTTGGACTAGTCAATGTGTTGTCCATCTCAAGGAAAAGATATTGCCTAGTAATTGTAGATGATTTCTCAAAGTTCTCTTGGACATATTTTCTAAAATCCAAAGATGAAACTAGTGAAATCATCATCAATCATATAAGGCAAGTCAACAATCATCCTGATTTCAAAGTAAGAAGAATATGGAGTGATAATGGAACTGAGTTCAAAAATTATGTGATGAGATTTTTTTGTGAAGAGAATGAGATTATGCATGAGTTTTCCGCAGCTAGAACCCCACAACAAAATGGAGTGGTGGAAAGGAAAAACAGATCTCTTATTGAAGCTGCAAGGACAATGCTAGAAGAATCAAAGTTACCAATATATTTTTGGGCTGAAGCTGTGAATACTGCATGCTACACTCATAATATTTCTTTGGTCAATCAAGCAAAATGCATGACACACTACCAATTTTTCAAGAATAGGAAGCCAACTCTAAATTTTCTTCATGTCTTTGGATGCATATGCTACATTCTAAGGAATTAAACTGAACAGCATGGAAAGTTTGATGCTAAAGCAGATGAAGGAATTTTTGTTGGATATGCTGTTGGAAAAGCATATAGAGTCTACAATCTTAGAACAAACATTATTATGGAATTTGTACATGTTGTGTTTGATGATAAGAAGATTGAAGGACTAAAAGATGAAGGTTTCCATGATAGCCTCAAATTTGACAATGTTGAGATAATCTATGATGACGGCGATGATGATAGTGATTAAGAAATAGTGGATAAGGATAATGCATAAAAGTCTTTCTCCAATGATGCACAAAATTCAGCATCATTCGAGGTACAAAATGCATCATCCGTCGGAACAATCAGAGAAGCTAAGAGTCAAAATAGATCACATACATAAAGAACTCCTTCTTCAAATCAAAGATCCACAAACTCAGGGGGAGTTACTTCTAATCAAAACTCAGTCACACATCAAGACAACAATGAGGCCTTTTCATCTAGAACTAATCTAACTCAACAAAGAAACTGGACTAGAGATCACCCATTTGAACTGATCATTGGTTATGTGTCCTCAAGAGTGCAAACAAGGAAAGCAACTCAAAAGGAATGTCTATATAGCAGCTTTCTCTCAAAGGAAGAACCAAAGAGGGTAGAAGAAGCTCTGTTGGATCCTGATTGGGTTTTAGCTATGCAAGAGGAGCTAAACCAATTTGAGAGGAATAAATATGAAAGTTGGTACCCAAGCCTAAAGGAAGGAATCCTATTGACACTAAGTGGGTATTGTTAGATATATTTGTGATGTCATGTCTAATCTGATTTGTTTAGTTTCAGAACTTAACTGGAAATCAGAACTTACTAAAGACATGAAGTTATCAGAACTTAAGCCATCAGGACTTATATCAGAACTTAAGTGCGGATACACTTCAGGGATGAAAAGCAGTTGATTTACAGGAGAGGATCT
Source organism: Apium graveolens (assembly GCF_009905375.1). Taxonomy (NCBI): domain Eukaryota; kingdom Viridiplantae; phylum Streptophyta; class Magnoliopsida; order Apiales; family Apiaceae; genus Apium; species Apium graveolens. Next base: position 42,579,677 of record NC_133656.1, on the reverse strand, counting down.
GGATTAAACAAAAGAAGATATGCTTGGAGAGTTGTACAGCTAAAGGACTACAGTAGATAATCTCTGATTGATGTATTTTAGGAAATAGAATATATCATATCAATTAGGAGATATCTTGTAACTGTGTAGTATATAAACACATATTAGGGTTTACACTATATGTGCTATCATACACGAGAATATTATTCATTGTAACCCTAGCAGCTCTTAATGATATCACATCACTGAGAGAGTAGATTAAACCCACTATAACAGAGTTTGATATATTGGATAAACTTTTTTTCTGTTACATACTTGTGTTTATAATCGAATTGATTGTAGATACTATATTCAACCCCCTTCTATAGTATCATTGAGGCCTAACAAGTGGTATCAGAGCCAATCTGTTAAGATAACAAACAGTTAAGATCCAAACAAATAATCAATCATGTCTGATCAATCAAAAACACAAGACCCTCAAGAACCTGTAAAGGTTCAACCCATTCAAAACACCAGTAGATATGAAACCATTAGGGTTCCTATGCTCAGGGTGTCTGAGTACCCTGTATGGAGTGTGAAGTTGGCCATATTTCTGGAAGCTACAGATCCACAATATTTAGACAGAATTTATGATGGTCCACACAAGCCCACAAAGCTTTCTGTTGTAGTTGGGAATGAGCCACAGAAGATGATTCCCAAAGAAAAGAGAGAACTCACCACTGAAGACATCTCTTCACTAGGCAGAGATGCAAAAGTAAGACCCTTGCTTCATAGTGCACTTGACAATGTCATGTCAAATAGGGTGATTGGATGCAAGACTATAAAAGAAATCTGGGATGCATTGGAAGTGAGATGTCAAGGAACCAATGCCATAAAGAACAGGAAGATAATACTCACACAGGAGTACGAGCACTTTGACTCAAAATCTGATGAGTCAGTAACTGATATATATGACAGATTCACAAAGATGTTAAATGATCTGTTACTAGTTGATAAGGAATATGATCCAGAAGATTCAAATCTGAAATTCCTACTAGCTCTTCCTGAAAAGTGGGATTTGAAAGCTACTACAATAAGAGACAACTATGAACTTGCTGTTATGTCTCTTGATGAAATCTATGGGATGCTCAAGACTCATGAACTTGAGATGGAATGTAACACCCCCAGATCCGGGGTCGGGGATCCGGGTCGTCACGGTCTTTCTTTCCACAATATCACTTCACTTAATTAATAATAATAACCTTATGCTGTGACCCCACACTAACACACACCACAACCCGTTATAGTCTCAGAGATGAAATTTAAATAAGTACAAGTCTTTGAATCCACAATTTAAAAGTTATTACAACCCAAAATGATTACTTGATAAATTTACAGTTAATTGCCATTATCTGCCACAAGTTATAATTATACATAATTGATTCTCAAAAGTAGATGGTCTGATCCACAATAGATCTACCTCTGCAGCTATAGCAGCTACAACACCAACGGGAAGATGCGGAACGCTTCCCACGCGCTTGCGCTGGGTCTGCTGGAGTCTGGCCATCTTTCCTAACTGTTGTTGTGTGATGAAGAAATAAAGCAAGGGTGAGCAGCAAGCCCACCAAAATAATATGTATAATGATTAATAGTATATGAGCCTACTCATAATACTCATGAAAGTCTTGGTCAAAAGAAATGAACCAAGTTTGATATCTTAATGCGATGAAGTCGCAAAATATTCAGTATATATACATATATACTTTTCAAAATATTGGAAGTCCTCTTCCATGCATAATATACACAAAATCCCAGTGTATAACTGTATAAAAATATCGTTGCAAGGTGATCTCATATATCTAACCTTGTCTCAACATTTTTCTGAAAATCTTTGTCATTCATAAGACAATTATTAATTAGATATAAGTTTAAAAGATGAGGTTACCAAATACCCCAATATACTTATATCTTTCCTAATACTACTTGAACTACCACCATTCAAGTTATAATCAGTTTCAAAAGTTCATCCCACTGATGAGACCACAAGATAAGACTTGAATAGATTCAATCTTTGAAATATTATTGAATGAAAAAGTTATGAGATACTTTATTTAGTCCCGATATATATATATCCACATATATATATCCCTTTAAACATTTCCTGGAATCTCTGTTATGCAAAGTATGAACAGAGTTTGAAACATCCAATGAATTTTGGAAAGGAAAAGAATTTTGGCATAAACCCGATATCTCGCTGATCAGGCAAAGATACCAATAAGTAACCTTTTCTACTGTAGATGGATGAATTCCTCACCGGTCATCACCCTGGCCGCATTAGGACCTCGCGCTCGACCGTACCCCGGTCCCTCACGCGTTGATGGACTGCCACCCAGCCACTTACACAATAATAGACCGTACCCCGGCCTGTCGCTTATGCCGACTCAATGAGATGGGCTTACTTCCCGAACGTTGGGCAAGTAATCAATTCATTTACCAAATCTGCAACCTCGTTACGAATATAAAATACACCACAGAGCCGGATTCCCCAGGTTTTGAGCGAGTATTTAAATCCCCTTTAAAAGGAAGATCTTAAATATAAAAATGAGTTTTGGGATCCGCTCTGACTTTTAAAAATCATTTTGAAGACTCGAAAACACTTTAAAGAGTGTTTGGAGTAAAGCTGATTTAATGAAGTAAATCAGTCCCCAGAATATTAGAAAATATCTGAATATTATTAATTAAATAATATTCCCATAAAGAATAATCTTTATAAAAAAATAATTGAAGTAGAAGTATTAAAATTTATACTTGAAACGAGTATTAAATAACCAAAGATATACTTATATGAAAGTATTATCTTTATTTGAATAATCGAAAATAAGTTTGATTATTTACACCTTATTCTTTAATAAAATAAAGAATATATCTCAGCAAATAATCGGAGTCATAGATCCTCAAATGAATATTCAAATAATATTCAATAAATAAAATAAGCTGAGTCATAATACCTCGAATGAATATTATAAATAATATTCATTAAATAAAATAAAGGAGTCATACATCCTCAAATGAATATTCAAATAATATTCAATAAATAAAATAAGCTGAGTCATAATACCTCGAATGAATATTATAAATAATATTCATTAAATAAAATAAAGGAGTCATACATCCTCAAATGAATATTCAAATAATATTCAATAAATAAAATAAAAAGTCATACGCCTTCGAATAATATTCGAAATAATATTCAATAATAAAATAAAGTTAAAGTTATCGAATAAACCTTATTCGATTTATAGTTTGGAAAACTATAACCATATATATATATATAAATATATATATATATATATATATATCCTTATCCATATATATAAGATTACTCGGGATCCTCGACTCCCGGTTTTGGAAAATATTTTCACCTTTTGGGTCCCTATACTAAGGGTATATGCAAGTTACCGCTATCCTCTAGCATAGGTATTATCAACTGAACCAACAGATATATATTTCAAGAATATGAAACAGGCATGCATATATACCATATCACATGCTATAATATATCGCAAGAATTTGCTAAATAACCAACATGCATCTATCGCAAGATAATGCATATACAAGTGTATTCATCACAACAACAGTATAACGGATAGAATACTTGCCTGAGCGACTGGGGGTTACGAATGGCTCGGGACGAGTCTGGTAACCTATAAACAACAAGTAAGTTGGAATTAAACCAAAGTCACTTGTAAATCTATACTTTAACTAACTTAGACTCTAACGCTTGTTTTGCGCTCACTGATTCGCTTAAGTCACTCGGGTACCCTCGGCTCCACCATTTTTAATAATTTAACCTTTACGAGTTTTAAAGCGATTCCTTCTCGAGTGACTTACCAACTGCCTAAAACACTTACCATAAATGTTTCATGCATTAATTAACCCTTTGTGGTCTTTAACCTACATTTCAAAGTAAGGCGGGGGGAAAAGTTTCGTTCGCGAAACGCCGTTACTTGAAACGGTCGTTTCTCCTAAACCGTGCATCGGAATCGAACGAACTACATATCAAAACGAAGCTCGTAACATGAGCTATCTAAACATGGCAGTGGTCATAATCTAGCAGGGGGTTCTCGGGTCCTAATGCTATGCACAAAAACAGTCCAAAGAAAATCGGACGTTACGACGGCTATGTTTACGCGATTTCCAATTTTTTAAACCATCCACAATCAACCCAAATCAACCTCAAATCCAACATACAACCAACATCCATCCTTATCACATCATAACAACCCCAACAAATCCATATTAACCATTTATACTTATTCCTCACATGAACTAAAAGCTTTACTTAGGTTCTTTAACTAATTACCAAGATTTACAACTCCAACAATACAACAAAACCAACTAATCTCTACAAACTCAACCAAACTTCAACCAATCAAGCATCATGCCTCACATATGCTATATCAAACATATTCAATCCTAATTACTCAAAACTAAAGCTAGGGTTTGTAGTTTATACCTTCCTTGGAGAGTGGAGAATCAAGAGAATGGCTTGGAATCACCCTTAAAGTCCTTATCCAAGCTTAATCTAAACAAAACTTCAAGAACACAAATTTTAGTTCTTGAAAACACTATTCACCATCTTCTTTCATGATTTATAGAAAAAGATTGGCTTGGAATTAGAAGCTTAAACTTATAGGAAGTATGTAACTATCCATGGGGAAGCTTAGATAATTACCTTGCTAAATAGTAAGTGGAGGAGCTTGGACTTCCATTTTCTAAGAAAAGCACCCGAGAGCTTCAAGGAGAAGAAGAGAGATTTTTTTGTGTTTTGTGATTTGTTTTGCTTGGTTGCTAGATTTTTGTTTTGTTTTAGGCCAATTACCCATTTACCCTTGATTTTGTGTGGTTAACAATCCACCACATTTCCTTCCCTTCTATGTCATGCTTGCATCACTTTGTGATGTCATCACCCCTCCTTTGTCCTCTTTCTATTGGTTGGATGACATCATCCCCCACTAATCCCTTTGATTAGCTTCTAATTGTTTGCCTAATGACCGCTGATCTGTTATACGGTTCGCTTAACTTTCGTTCTCGTTTCTCGTTTGAAGGATCATACCCGGGATCTTATTACTTAGGTTCCCTTAACCTTTCTCAATACATTATATTCCTTTTTATGATCCTCTATTATAATCCTTTAATTTAAATCCTTTTTATCCTGTTACCTTATACTCAAATCTCTCCGTATCTTGTGGATTTCCGGGAAAAATCAAAGTGTTCGGAATTGGATTCTGACGATCTTTACATACACTTATATACTTCATAGAGTACTAATAATATCCCAGAATATCCATACAGAACCCCTACATAGTGTGGCATGAAAAGTTTTCTCATTCAGCAAAAACACTATTCATAAGGGTTTCAAAATTTTCCAAAAATTGGGGTTATTACATGGAACAAAGAAAGAAGAGGCATGGAGGGAAGTCTAAGACAGTTGCTTTAAAGACTGAAGAAAAGCCAATTGTCTCTAGGAAGGCAAAAGGAAAGGCTCTCATCATACAGTCTGATTCAGAGTCATCAGATTCTGATGATGATGATTCGGAACCTGAAAATTTATCTAAAGTGGATGTTGATGCAGAGATGATGCAAATGTGTCCTCTTATGGTGAAGCGTATCACAAAGATAGCCTACAAGAAATTCAGAAAGGGTAAGAAGTTTTCCAGGAAAGGTGGTAGTTTTGACAAGAAAGGGTTCAGAAAGACTGAAGGCAAAGGAGGAAAGTCTGACAGAGGAGACAACTCAAATGTCAAATGCTACAATTGTGGTGAAAGAGGCCACATCTCTCCTGATTGCAAGAAAGGAAAAGGTGATAAAGGCTAGGCACTTATCACAAAGAAGAAAAACTGGGCGAACACTTCAGAATCTGAAGAAGAGGTGAACTATGCCTTAATGGCAAATGCTGGTAGCAGTTCTGATGCTGCTGAACTAAAGGTACCTCTATCAACTCTTGCTTTTGATACAGAAGATATTACTGAGTTGAGATTATTTCTGAAAATATTTATATTAGCTATAGAGTCAAACTTTAGAGAATGAAATATTAAAATCTGAAAATCTAAAGTACAAAAACAGAAATAGCTATCTTGAAGAAGAGTTAGTCAAGATGAACTCTATTCAGACAGAGAGAGATAATGTTGTGTATGTTAAGAATGAATTACTTAAGCTGAATGATTATCTAAAAACTGAAATAGAAAAAGAAAGAGAAATCATCAGGACTTGGACTAACTCAGGCAAAATAACTCAGAATATTCTAAGTAGTGCAAACTGGAAAGAGGGGTTAGGTTATAAATATGGTAAAAGTGAGAAAGGGACTTTGCCAATTAAGCCAATTGCTATCAAACAGACTGAAAAGCCAAAGGTAAATCATGTTAAATTTGTTGCAAAAACTTTTGTGTCTGATTCTGAAGAGATGAAAGACTCTAAAACAGAAGTAAAAAAAAAGTCAACTTCTGACAAATTAAAACAAGATAAACCAGCTTTGGTAAATATTGACTTAATGATAAGGAAGCAGCTTAAGTGTAAGCTGAAATAGATTAAAAATGTGAACAAGGTAAAGGATGCTAGGAAAAATAGGAATGGAAAGGAAGGTGTGAATAAAAGTAATAATTATATGTCTGTTCCTAATGCTCCTAGAAAGAAATGCTATAATTATGGAAACTCTAACCATCTTGCTTCTTTTTGCAGGAAAAATAAAGATATAAACTTTTTACCTCTTAGATCAGGAGTTAAGAGTCATTCTGCTAGGTTTAAACCATAAAATCCTTAGTTTCATTGTAATAGTTTATGACATTCTATTTATACTTATAAGGAATATCATATTTTGTACTATGATTACTATGAAATAAAACCTTCTTTAAAGAAAATTAGTGTAATTCCTTCTAGTGTAAATTCTGATGCAAAGTCTGATATAAAATCTGATAAAAACATGTTAGCATAAATTTTGAAACTAAATCCACTGCAAATACTAACAAACTTATCAAGGCCAAAGGATCCAAGCAAGTCTGGGTCCTTAAAACTAATCAATAGTGGTCTTTGTGATTGCAGGGCAACAGGAAAAACATCCTGGTTCTGGACAGTGGATGTTCAGGACATATGACTGGAAATAAAGCCCTGCTATCAGATTTTGTGGAGAAAGCTGGCCCATGAGTTTCTTATGGAGATGGCAACATGGGAAAAAGTCTGGGATATGGCAATATCAATCTTGGGAATGTCATAATTGAATCAGTAGCTCTTGTCTCAGGACTTAAACACAATCTGCTAAGTGTGAGTCAAATCTGTGACAGAGGTTATCATGTGGATTTCTTTGAAGAACACTGTGAAGTTGTAAGTAATTTTACAGGAAAAGTGGTTCTAAAAGGTTACAGACATGGTAACATATATGAAGCAAGACTTTCAACAAATTCTGATGGTTCTGCAATCTGTTTGTTGAGTAGAACATCAATTGAAGAAATCTGGAATTGGCACAAGAGACTCTCTCATTTAAATTTCAACAACATAAATGAGCTAGAAAAGAAAGATCTTGTGAGAGGACTGACAAAATCAATATTTTCTCCTGATGGTCTTTGTGACTCATGTCAAAAGGCAAAACAAAGAAAATCTTCATTCAAGAGCAAAACTGAATCTTCAATTCTTGAGCCTTATCACTTACTGCATGTTGATCTATGTGGTCCAGTCAATGTCATGTCTATTGCAAAGAAGAAATATGCTATGGTTATAGTGGATGAGTTCACAAGATACACTTGGGTGTATTTCTTGCACAAGAAGAATAAAATTATATCTACTCTAACTGATCATGTAATACAGATGGATAAGTTAGTCAAAGATTCTATTAAAATAATAAGAAGTGATAATGGCACTGAGTTCAAGAATTCAATCATGGAAGAGTTCTACAAAGAGCAAGGAATAAAGCAGGAATTTTCTGCAGCTGGAACTCCACAGCAGAATGGAGTTGTAGAAAGGAAGAACATGACTCTTATTGAAGCTGCACAAACTATGCTTGATGAAGCAAAGCTACGAACCTATTTTTGGGCTGAAACTGTCAGACAGCTTGTTTTACACAGAATGCTACACTCATAAACAAGCATGGAAAAATACCATATGAGATGGTGAAGAAAAAGAAGCCAAATCTGAAATACTTTCATGTATTTGGATGCAAGTGTTTTGTTCTTAAGACTCATCCTGAACAGCTGTCAAAATTTATTCTAAAAGCTGATGAAGGAATTTTTGTTGGATATCCACTTTCCACAAAAGCCTTCAGAGTCTAAAATTTAAGAACAAGGGTTGTCATGGAATCTATCAATGTATCTTTTGATGATAAAAAGATTACTGGAATTGAAGATTCCAATGATCATGATCAGCTGAGATTTGAAAATGAAGATTTAAATTCTGATTCTGTAAATTCTGATGGCTTAAATCCTGATCCTGTAAGTTCTAACGGGTTAAATTATGATGTCATTGAAACTGTGGTAACTACTCCAAGGGAAAACGCACCTGTTCAGGGGAAGCAAGCTGAAGATCCTACCACAACTCAAGACTCTCAAGAAGCATCAGAACCTATCACTGGCTCTTCAAGTTCTGATTCATCAAGTTCTGATGAGCCAAATTCTGATAATTCTGGAAATTCTGATTCTTCAAATCCTGAAAGATCCAACTCAAATTCTAAAGTCTCAGAGAGCATATCTACAAGGGGAGCATCAGATGACATGGATGACATAGATGAACATCTTGCTTTTCTATCCAGGAGATTTTCTAAGCTCAAATTCAAGAAGAATTTTAGAGCAGCTAAGCCAAATAGAAACATGGTTGATAAGTCTAAATTCAAGTATTTTAAATGTGGCCTGGAAGGTCATTTTGCTAGTGAATATAGAAAGCTTGATTCTGGTAAAAAGAAGTTTGAGTCTGTTGATTATAAGCAGAAATATTTTGAGTTGCTCAAACAAAAGGATATGGCTTTCATCACACAAGAGAATGACTGGGATGCAGATGGATTAGAAGATGATGATGACACAAGCTATGTCAATCTAGCACTTATGGAAAAGTCAGATGAAACAGAGACCAGTTCATCAAGCAATCAGGTAATCATAACAAACCTAGCACATTTATCTAAAGTTGGGTGTAATGATGCCATAAATGAAATGTCTACTGAGTTATATCACATACGTGTTACACTCAAGTCTCTCACTAAAGAAAATAATAAAATTAAAGAGAACAATGTGTTTTTAAGTGAAAAAAACAATGTTCTACAGACTCAATTTGTTGAGTTTGAAAAATTGAAAATAGAATGCAAGATTGCTAAGGATGAACTAACTGAATCCTTAAAGAAAGAGGAGATTTTAAGAAAGCAAATTGAACGAGAACAGGAAGTAATTAAGGCATGGAAATCATCTAGAGATGTCCATGCTCAAATTACTAAAGTTCAAGGTATAGAATCTTTTGGTGATGCAGCCTGGAAAAAGAACAAGGAGAAGCTTGACTCCAATCTGGTTGAAGGACTTTCAACAGATGTGGATTCGACGGATGATGAAAATTATCCATCGAATAATCTAAAGGATTATCCGTCGAAAAACAATGAGCCATATCCATTGAGTGTAAGCAAGCCAGTTAGAAAAGCTAAGCTAGCTAAGTTGAATGAAAAATATGGATCAGTTTCTAAGAACTTTGTTTGAGGAGAAACAAGTCAAGTGAATAAGAACAAAATAGTCTGTTAGATATATTTGATAATGTCATGGTTAATATGATTTGTGTTTAGTTTTCAGATCTTACTTAAACAGGATAAATCAGTACTTACTGGAAGTCAGGACTTAAGGATATCAGTACTTATATTATCAGGAGATAATCATCAGAAGATGGATATCAGAACTTAAGTGCTGAAGGACGTTCAGATAAGGACAGTAGCTGATTAAAGGAAAGAAGATCGAGATAAACATAAGAAGAGATATGCATGAAGAAGGAATTCTATGAAGAATAGAATACTTGGAAGAAAAGATATTTGATTGATATATTTTAGGAAGCATAATTATATTCCATATCAATTAGCGATTATCTTGTAACTGTGTAGTATATAAACACAGACATAGGGTTTACACTATAAGTGTTATCATATTCGAGAAGATTATTTATGGCATCCCTAGCAGCTCTCGTGATATTTGTTCATCACTGAGAGGTAACAGTTCCATACTGTAACAGAGTTTATTATTTCAATAAAGTTTGTTTTCTGTTACTTGAGATATTAAAGTTCAATTTGATTGTACTTTACACTGTATTCACCCCCTCTACAGTGTGTGTGACCTAACAAGTGGTATCAGAGCCGATCTGTTAACGCACATACAGTTTAAGATCCAAACACAATCATGTCTGACACAGAAACTCCAACTAAGCCTACCAAAACTGAAGAACCACCAAAGACACAAATTCAAAGTCGGTATGAGACCATCAGACTTCCCATACTGAGACCATTTGAATATCCCATATGGAAGGTGAGGATGATCATGTTCCTGGAAGCAACAGATCCAGAATATCTTGATAGAATCAAGGAAGGGCCTCACAAACCAACCAAGCTCGCAGTTGCAGTTGCAGGTGAAGCAGCAAAGACCGTACCAAAGGAGAAGAGTGATTATACTGCTAAAGATATCACATCAATTACTAAGGATGCTAAGGTACGACACTTACTGCATAGTGCCATCGATAATGTAATGTCAAACAGGGTAATTAACTGCAAGACTGCTAAGGAAATATGGGATGCTCTGGAAACAAGGTGTCAGGGAACTGATACAATTAAGAAGAACAGGAAGATAATACTCACTCAAGAGTATGAACACTTTGACTCAAAGGCAAATGAGTCATTGACTAATTTATATGATAGATTTATTAAACTCTTGAATGATTTGTCATTGGTTGATAAGGAGTATGATCTTGAAGATTCAAACCTTAAATTCCTGTTAGCTCTTCCTGAATGCTGGGATTTGAAGGCAAAAACAATAAGAGACAACTACAATCTTGATGAAAAAACTCTTGATGAAATTTATGGAATGCTCAAGACTCATGAACTTGAGATGGAACAAAGAAGCAAGAGGAAAGGAGGAAAGTCAAGGACAGTTGCTCTTAAGGCTGAAGAAGAATCTCCCAAGGCAGCTACCTCAAGGAAAGACAAGGGTAAAGCTCTTTTCACAAAGTCTGATACTGAGTCATCAAGTTCTGAAAGTGATGATGACTCAGATTCTGAAAGCTTGCCTGAGACTGATGATGATGAGGAGATGATGAAGCTGTGTGCTCTTATGATGAAAGGGATCACAAAGATTGCATATAGGAAGTTCAGGAAGGGAAAGAAGTTTTCCAGGAAAGGCAAAAGTTCTGATAAGAAGAATTTCAGAAGATCTGAGGGCAGAGGAGGAAAGTCTGATAGAGGAGATTATACCAATGTCAAATGCTATAACTGTGGTGAGAAAGGCCACATATCTCCTGATTGCAAGAAAGTGAAGGGTGACAAAGGCAAGGCTCTTGTCACAAAGAAGAAAAGCTGGACAAACACCTCAGACTCTGAAAGTGAGGAGAACTATGCTTTGATGGCAAATGCTGATAAAGAAAGTGCTGAGAGCAGTTCTGAAGCTGCTGAAGCAAAGGTACCTCAGACTACTTATGCTTTTCATACTGATGATATTAATGAGTTGAGAAGATATCTTAAAACCATGTTTGTTAGTTATAGAGATCAAACTTTAACATGTGAAAGATTAACTTCTGAAAATCTTGCTTTTAAGAAAAGAAATGATTTCTTAGAAAAAGAGTTAGTTATGTTCCATCAAACTCAGAAGGATAGAGATGATGCTTTTTATGTTAGGGATGAAGTGCTAAAAATGAATGAATCTCTAAAAAATGAGTTAGAAAAGGAAAAAGAGATTATCAAGACTTGGACTGACTCTGGCAGAACAACTCAAAATTTGCTAAGTAGTGAAAATTGGAAAGAGGGCTTAGGTTATGGAGAGGATAAGAATGATAAAGGAACTGTAGAAATTAAGCCTGTTGTTGTTAAGCAAAAACCAAAGTTAAAACCTGTTAAGTTTGTAACTGTAAAGTCTGATAATGATAAATCAGAAGTTAAAGAAGGATTAACTTCTGACAAACTAAAACAGGAAAAAACAGCTGAAGTAAACATAGGCTTAATGACTAAGAAGCAGCTTAAGCATAAGCTGAAAGATGTTAAGAATGCAAACAAGGTAAAATCACCTAGGAAAAATAGGAATGGAAAGGAAGGTGTGAATAAAAGCAATAATTATAAGCCTGTTCCTGAAGCTCCTAGGAAAATGTGTCATAACTGTGGAAGTTCTAATCATCTGGCTTCTTTTTGCTGGAAGAATAAGAACATAAACTCCTTACCTTCAAAGTCAGGAGTTAAGAGTCAGTCTGTTAGATATAAACCACAAAATCCTTGTTTTCATTGTGGTAGTTTATGGCATTCCATTTATACTTGTAAGGAATATCATAGTTTGTACTATGATTATTATCAAATAAAGCCTTCTGTGAAGAAAGTTTCCATTGTTCCTTCTAGAGTAAATTCTGATTCAAAGTCTGATAGTGTAAGTTCTGATAAGAAAAATGTTAACATAAACTCTGATGCTAAATCCGCTGCAAATATTTACAAACTTGATAAGGCCAAAGGATCCAAGCAAGTCTGGGTCCTTAAAACTAATCATTAGTGGTCTTTTTGATTGCAGGGCACCAGGAAAAATATCCTAGTTCTGGATAGTGGATGTTCAGGACATATGACTGGAAATAAGGCCCTGCTATCAGACTTTGTGGAGAAATCTGGCCCAAGTGTTTCTTATGGAGATGGTAACATTGGAAAAACATTGGGATATGGCAATATCAATCTTGGGAATGTCATCATTAAAGAAGTAGCTCTGGTCTCAGGACTTAAACACAATCTGCTGAGTATAAGTCAAATCTGTGACAAAGGTTATCATGTTGATTTCTTTGAAGAACACTGTGAAGTTGTGAGTAAATCTAAAGGCAAAGTTGTTCTGAAAGGATACAGGCGTGGTAACATTTATGAAGCTAAGCTTTCAACAAGTACTGATGGTTATGCAATCTGTCTGATGAGTAGAGCATCAATTGAAGAAAGCTGGAATTGGCACTAGAAACTCTCTCAATTAAATTTCAACAATATAAATGAGCTGGTCAAGAAAGATCTTGTGAGAGGACTGCCAAAGTCAGTATTTGCTCCTGATGGCCTTTGTGATTCTTGTCAGAAGGCCAAACAAAGAAAATCTTCATTTAAGAGCAAGACTGAATCATCAATTCTTGAGCCTTATCATCTACTACATGTTGATCTATTTGGTCCAGAGAATGTCATGTCTATTACAACGAAGAAATATGCGTTGGTCATAGTGGATGAGTTCACCAGATACACATGGGTGTATTTCTTGCACACAAAAAGTGAAAATGCATCTATCTTGATTGATCATGTCAAACATCTGGATAAATTGGTCAAAGATTCTGTGAAAACCATAAGGAGTGATAATGGCACTGAGTTCAAGAATTTGATAATGGAAGAGTTCTGCAAAAACCATGGAATTAAGCAGGAATTTTCTGCTCCTGGAACTCTACAACAAAATAGATTTATTGAAAGGAAGAATAGAATTCTCATTGAAGCTGCACGTATAATGCTTGAAGAAGCAAAGCTTCCAACCTATTTCTGGGCTGAAGCTGTGCAGACTACTTGTTTTACTCAAAATGCAACACTCATTAACAAGCAAGGAAAAACACCATATGAGATGGTGAAGAAAAAGAAGCCAAATCTGAAGTACTTTCATGCATTTGGATGCAAGTGTTTTATTCTTAAGACTCATTCTGAACAGCTATCCAAATTTGATCTAAAAGCTGATGAAGGAATCTTTGTTGGATATCCACTTTCCACAAAAGCCTTCAGAGTCTATAATTTGAGAACAAGAGTGGTCATGAAATCTATCAATGTCTCCTTTGATGACAAGAAGATTACTGGACTTGAAGATTTTATTGATCATGATCAGCTGAGATTTGAAAATGAAGACTCAAATTCTGATACTGAAAACCCTGACAATCTAAGTTCTGATAATGCCAACTCTGATGGATTAAACTCTGATGTTATTGAAACTGTGGTGACTACGTCAAAGGAAGATGCACCTATGCAGGGGGAGCATACTCAAGATCTTACCACATCTCAAGAAGTATCAGAACATACATCTGGCTCTTCAAGTTCTGATTCGTCAAGTTCTGATAAGCCAAGTTCTGATAGTTTTGAAAATCTAAATTCTGAAGAATCCAACTCAGAGAGCGTAGTTTCAGGGGGAGCATCAGAAAATGAAGTTGAAGACAACATGGATCATGGGGGAGCATCCAGTTCTAGAGAAAACCTTCCATCTGCAAGGAAGTAGACTAAATCACATACACCTGATTTGATAATTGGAAATGCTGATGCAGGTGTCAGAACTAGAACAGGTACTTTAAACGAATGTCTTTACAATTCTTTTCTTTCTTAGACTGAGCCAAAGAAAGTGGAAGAAGCTCTTCAAGATGCTGATTGGGTGCAAGCAATGCAGGAAGAGTTAAATGAATTTGAAAGAAACAAAGTCTGGACCCTAGTGCCAAGACCAAAGAATAGATCTGTTGTGGGTACAAAGTGGGTATTCAGAAACAAAACTGACAGTGATGGCATAATTGCAAGGAATAAGGCAAGGCTGGTTGCAAAAGGATATTCTCAACATGAGGGAATTGATTATGATGAAACATTTGCACCAGTTGCTAGGTTAGAAGCCATAAGGATATTTTTGGCTTATGTTGCTCACAAAAAGTTTACTGTCTTTCAAATGGATGTGAAAAGTGCTTTTCTCAATGAAGAATTGGAGGAGGAAGTATATGTTGAACAACCTCCAGGCTTTGTAGATTCCAAACATCCATATTATGTCTACAGGCTTGATAAAGCACTTTATGGACTTAAGCAAGCTCCTAGAGCATGGTCTGAGACTTTAGCTCAGTTTCTTTAGGAAAGTGGATTTAACAGAGGAACTATAGACAAAACACTGTTCTACCTCAACCATGGAAAGGACTTACTTCTGGTCCAGATTTATGTTGATGATATCATTTTTGGGTCTACAAATGACAGACTTTGCAAGAAGTTTGCCAAACTGATGTAGTCAAGGTATCAGATGAGTATGATGGGGGAACTTAGCTATTTTCTGGGCCTTCAAGTCAAGCAGAATGAAGAAGGCACTTTTATTTGTCAAACTAACTACACCAGAAACTTGCTGAAGAAATTTGGAATGCAAGATTGTTCAAGTGCATCCACTCCCATGGCCACTGCAACAAAACTGGATAAGGATACTGGTAAATCAGTAGATATTACTGATTACAGATGTATGATTGGCTCTCTACTCTATCTAACTTCTAGTAGACCTGATATCATGTATACTACCTGTCTTTGTGCAAGATTTCAAGCAGATCCAAGAGAACCACTTAACAGCTGTGAAAAGAATTTTCAAGTATCTTAAGGGAACAGCTGATCTGGGATTGTGGTATCCCAGAGAATCAGATTTTAAACTAATAGGTTACTCAGATGCAGATTTTGCAGGTTGTAAATTTGACAGGAAAAGCACAAGTGGAAGCTGCCAATTTCTTGGAGGCAGATTGGTTTCTTGGTTTAGCAAGAAACAAAAGTCAATTTCCACATCAACTGCAGAAGCTGAATATATTGCTGCAGGAAGCTGTTGTGCACAGATTCTTTGGATGAAGAATCAGTTACTGGATTATGGGTTAACATATTTCAAAATCCCTATTTACTGTGATAATCAAAGTGCTATTGCTATGACAGGTAATCCAGTTCAACACTCTATGACAAAGCACATCAGCATTAGGTACCACTTCATCAGGGAACATGTGGATAAAGGTACAGTGGAATTGCACTTTGTTCCAACAGATCAACAACTAGCAGATATCTTCACAAAACCATTGTGTGAAGCTACTTTTACAAGATTGGTAAATAAACTTGGCATGGTTTCAGGTTCTTTCTCTAAATCTGCTTAGTTTTGTTTTGATGCATCAGACTTTATGATCAGCATTTACAGAATTTACTCTCCTTATGTATTCTGTGCTTAGTTGAAAAATGTGTTTGAGTACTGACTGTTGTCTGATAAATGTTTCTAAACTCTGATAGTGATATGTCTGTTTAGGTAACTATTCAATTCTACGAGGATAACTGTGCTAGATGCTGACCTAGTAGTCTTCAATAAACAAGGGATCCCATGTAAGAAGTAATTATTTCTGTGGAAATCTATTGACACGAGCAAATTCTGATAATTGAGCTTAGTTGAGTTTACTTTGTCTATCTTATTACTAAGTCACAAACTAGAATATTGCTTCTCATCTGTTAAGTTCTGATGCTAGTAATCTGTTGAATGTACTAAGTGCTGATAAACCTCTCTTATCAAAAAAAAGAAAAAAAGAAAAAAAAAGAAAATAATCATGGATTAAAATCAGGTACTCCTTTGAGATCTAGAGTAAAAAATATGGAAGGGATGACCCAAGTGCATGGCCGGTATTAAGTAAATATGAATTAGAAAAGCAAAATATTTTCTTGGTGACTTTTCACACTCTATGATTACTGGAGAAATACTCTGATAATAGCAAAAATTCTGATAAGCAGTCGTGACTCACTTACACTGAGAAGCCACTGTAAAATGGAATTTAAAAAGATGCACAAAATTAGCACAAAATAGTTGAGGTGGACTCAAGCATGAACTCATTCAACAGTAGGTTTCGGAATAATGACAGCTCTTTAGCAAAGTTTTAGTTATGCCTTATTTCTAAGATGTACTGAAGTGAATCAGACTTTACTCCTTGTCTGATATTTAGCTTAATGCACACACTAAACACTCCATCTGAATGATGAAAATCACTGTGGTGATCTATGTTGTTTTAGATGAACAGTCATTGTCACATTGCACAAATTCTGAGGACAAGTTCTGATTGCATGTTCTGATGATTAAGTTCTGAAGAATATAAATCAGAATTTGTGTGAGGACTTACTAAGATAGGCATTCATTTTTCGAGTTACGAAATTATGTTCTGATGACCGTTAAGTTATGATATAAGTCTAAGTTCTGATATTAAAGTCTGATTCTTTACTTGACTTATTTGTGGATAAAATTTAAAAAAACAGTCTCAGTTTAAACCTAAATATGTTGAAGTGGAAGATTAACAGTCACTACATTTAGGGATAGTGGTACTCGTACATGTACAGTCAATTTTTACTTGCTACCTGTGCGCATTAAACCATGTTTTACCTTTCCAATGACTGTTTTTTTCTTTTTCCAAGTCTGGGGAGACGAGGTAGAATTAATTCTACCTGTCAGCATTCAATAACTTTGCGTCTCCTGGCATTCTCTTGCCTATATAAACAACCACTTCACATCAGCCTTCCCATCAAATCTTTTATCACAAACTCACCTTCATACTCTTTCTATCAAAAACACCATGGTCAATTACAACATGTTTTTGAACTATGAAACATTCAACATGGAACTGAGCTGTGCCGATTGGCAGCAGGAATGGCACGTTACTGCCATTCCTGATGAGATATGGGACTCCGTTCCCCAGGAGGTACTCACCCACCTCTTTTTCTTCTACATGGACTACCATCGCCATCTGGAGCGATTGGAGGAGGAAAGGCGGGAAGTGTTAGGTCCCAATTTGTTTGTAGAAGGGGGGGTTGAATGCAAACAATACCGTTTCGTCGAATAAAATGCGGAATAAAATTGTGAAACAAAATTCAAGTTAAATAAAACTTTTATTAAACTTGAAAGGTGTTACAACTACGGTATCGATTACAAGGGTTTAATCTCAAATCAATTATTACAAATTTAGAATAAATTCGACATGAACTTTTTCTATTTTTGTAATTAAAAGATCAAATGCTAAAAGCGATTTGAGATTAAGTTCTAGGGATTTTAATCCGCTAGATTGATATACAAGAACAAGATAAGTAATTCTAGTGGTTTGGATTTAACATTAACAAGCTAGAATATTTGATATTGAATAAGCAGATTAAGGATGAAATATTTTTCTTTTGTTCTCTGCTTTTTTTTTTGTTCTGTATGTTGCTGCTCTATTTTTGGATGATATGATCTTCTGCTTCTTTTTCTCTTTTTGAAGTAAACAGCCGAATGCAAATGAACTGCAATGACAATCCTTTGAACCAGCATGACTTTCGGTATGACAATTGATTGTCATACCGATTGTCACATAAGTACAATTCAGATTGTCTTGCAAAGATTAATAACAGATTTTTAAACTAATAAAAATTCTAACAAGACAATCAAATGAATTAGCATGACTTTCGGTAATTGTCATACTAATACAATCAGTTTGCCTTGTTCCAATTTAAATAGATTTTAAACCAATTAAAATTCTGTAATTCCTTAATATTAATTCTAAATTAATTAATCAATTTAATTCAATTAATTAATAAATTAATCCTTGCAGATATAATTTATTTTCTTAATTAAATTATATGACTTAATTAATTAATGGAGAATTAATACTAACCCTGAGCAGCAACCATTCTTCTGACAATCTTCTGAAAGTCACTGAGACTTATGAATCAATTCCGTCACTTCAATGCTGACACTCGATGTACTGTCTGGTTCATGATTGACTAACTTTTGTGACGTTTCTTCATGTCTTGACTTTGTTGTTCTGATTGAATCCTTGTAATAAATGATACCTTGACGAGATCTCTGTCACTTGATTAAATCCACGATCTTGATTTATATCACTGAGGCATGATCAAATTCTTGAACTTCTTCCAGTGAATCTTCAAGTCTGCAGATGAACAATGTTTCTTTATTCTTTGACAGATGTTACTTTGTGAGATCTCTCTGATGCTTGATCCACTATTTACTTATTACATTCTTATTTGAGTTGAGTTAAATACTCGAATAAACGAGTAGGCTATGACATATGCCTTTCAATCTCCCCCTATTTGCTTGTTAGACAATAACAACAAATACCTAGAGGATAACTCAACTAACAAATAAGAAAAAGATATGAACAGTAATGTAAAGTAAATAGCAGAAAAGTTCTGGATTATATTTAACATTTTCCAGATTCCAAATGAAATTTACAAGTGAATACAAGATAGATGTTCCTCTAGCCTGAACATATAACTACATTAGACTATCTTGATTCATAACGCTCTAATCATATTACATTGAGTTTTGAGCTAATTGAGTTTAGTTGTCTTCTCTTCTGACTTCACCTTCTTCCAAATCTTGAAGCAATTCCTTGTCAAAAACACGATCCTTTTCTGAAGTGAAGCTTGCAGGTCTGACTGGTTGAACTCCAACTGTCTTCAACTTATTCTTGAGTTGATTGTACCTTTTAACATTCTTCTCACAATAAGCTTGAATCAAGTCAGCAGCTTGAGTCTTCAACATGGATGAATATCCAGCAGTTCTCAAATGATGTTCCATCCAGACCAGATGCTTAGCTGAGTAGTCTTTAAGAGATTGTACATCCAGCTGACAGATTTGAAGACAATCAGACTTAAAGAATCTCACTTGATGAGGATTGTTGACCACTTGAGGACTAGCCCTGCTGGCAAACTCTTTAAGCCTTTCCCGAAGAACTTCATTCAACTCAGAGCTTCTTTTCACTTTATTTAAAAGAACCCAAATCTCTGACAACGAACGATTCTCGAATAGATGAAGTGACACCTTGAATGATCCTTCACTCTGACAATATACAAAAATGCTCATCTCATTTAGGGATCTATCAAAAGCAGCTGTGATCCTTGAGACTTCAGTCTTGATAGCATTCATGTACATGTCATTGTTAGGATTTGATATTTCCAGCTTGTCAAGAAGATGTAAGAACTGCCTATCATTGTTAGTGCATAGCTGAGGCATATCGAGTACTCTCCTAGCTTCATCCCACTTTACACCCATCTTCAGTCTGACATCTCTTCTCCTTTCTTGAGCTTTAATGTCATGAAGACGTTGCTTCTGAAGAGTTTCTGTCCTTTGTATGTCTTTTCTCCTATCAATGATCTGTGAGACCTTCTTGAGTTCAGCTTCTTTTCTTTGCATTTCTGACTGTTCTTTCTGAAATTCTTTCTCAAACCTAGGATCCACTGTATCTTCTTCTTCCCAATCTTCAAAATCACTTTCTTCTTCAGCTTCAAATAACCCATCTTTATCTTCCTGAACTGGTTCAGTGGGAATGTCAAAAATATCGAAGTCATCCTGTTCTCCACTGTAGTAGGCATCATCAGCCTTTCCTTTATCTCCAGCAGAAGTATCTTTTTCTTTCCCTTTGGGACTACTTCCTTTCTTCTCCCCCTTAGTTGAGGGATCCTCTGCTGACTTTCCTTTGAACCCTCCACCACTTCCAGAGCCTGATCCTCCACCAGACGGTCCTTCAAAATAAGCTCTTTGATCTTCATTAGGGCAATGAGAATTCTTGATCATGTAATATAAGTGCTTCATGCCTTCATTTAGATGTTCCATGCCCGTCTCTATCTTTACAAATCTTGAGTTGTCCTAGTGAATGATTCATCTCAACGAGGTCTTCAAGAGAAGTCATTCTTGTATGTAGGGAGCAGAAGTTGGATATGTCATCAGCTGATAAATTTGGAGTGTCCTGAATAGAATTGAGCTTTGGTATTACAGTAGTCTTTAAATCTGAGATGTCATTCCTTATGATTGCAAGCTGATTGTCGACAGAGGTGGAAGAAGAAGACCGTTCAACCACTTGTGCTTTAAATGCTTGAGCTTCAGCTTGACTTTTAACAAGTTCTTCTTTCAGTGCAGCAATCTGAGCTAACAGGTTGACAGTATCAGTGTCTGTGTGTGCTCTCACCTGAAGTTCACTCGTGTTTGGTTCACTCATCTCACGTGCATGTGTTTCTCTCAATATGATTGCTCGTGAGGAGTCTTCCAATTGCTGTTCTTGTGTACCTGCATTAAAAATCACCCTAGCCTCTTCAAGAGAGGTCAGTGGTGGTGCAATGGGAATTCGCGAGTCCCGATCCTCAGTCAATGCTATCAAATCTTTTGGAATAGATGTCTGAATTGCTTCAGGGATAGATTGACCGAGTTGCCCTCCACTTTCTCCAGATAAATCTGCGAGTGGAGAATCCCATAAGGGAGCCAGAGTTGTTGGATCTGGGAGGGGAGAAAATGACTCTATTAAAGATGGCGGAGAGTCAGATTTTCCCTCTGAAGCATGTGAATGCTCTTCTGCCGTAACTATGGCAGGCACTGTAACCGACTCGACGTGCACTCCTCGCTGGGTGTCCTGAGTATTATCTGGGGAAGTGTATGGTTCCATTGTGAGTAATGGAATTGTGCTTGACTCAGTACAGGATGCCATGGCCCGATGGCGAATTTCAATAGATGCATCCTGTTGAGAGAATGCCTCTAGAAACTGTTCATTGGCCATTTCAAAGTCCATGTCCTGTTGGGAGGACAAGGATGGGCTTTCAGATGCCTCAGAATAGGTTTTTCTTTTCTTAGGAGGAGGCAGAGCTGAGGGTTCACTCATATTTGACATTGTACTACTTCCTAGTAATCTTCTGGGTAACATTTTAGACAGTGGGGGAGAGGGTGAGATAGAATGAGACTCTGTGTTTGGCTCTATGACCTGGGATTGAAGCTGTGGTTCTACAACTTCATGGTCAGCCCTATCAACCACTGAGGGTCTGTTAACAGAAGTAGGAAGAGAGTGAGAGAGAGGAATTACTACCTGTAATGGAAGAGTCTGGGTGGCTTGTACCACTGGAGGTTGAGGTTGCTGTTCATGGCCGGGTAGATTAAAAATAGGTAATGGAATATAATTGGCCATGAAAGCAGATACAAGTACTGGTACTTGCATAAATTTGAAGGTTGTGTCTTGGCGAGTGTAAATCTTTTTGCTAACTGGTGGGGGTTCAGTTACAGCAGAGTTAGCAAAAAGTGATTTGTGTTCGGGGGTGAGTAGATGATCTGCTATGAGCATAAGAAAACGAGCATAGTAACATGATACCCTACGATTTGTAGAATGATCACGTAAAGCAGAAGTTAGACGTCTCAGGAGAATGGGAAAAAGTAGTTTGCCAAAATTGATCCTTTGATTGAAAACAACCGCAAGACCAATATACTGCAGGGTGGAAGTAATGTTATGAAAATTAGATTTTGTGCAGTTGGCAAACACTTTGGAAAGTGTATCGAAGAATATATCCCATTCAGACACCAAATTCGATTTAGAAAGTTTGGTTAAATTGATCACCCCCTGATAGTGAATGGCATTGAAAAAATTTGTGATATCATTTTCAGAGGGTAAATTACAGAAATTGTCTAGTGGAAAATTTAAAGCACGATTGACGACTGTTTCATCAACTACATACTGTGTGTTTGCGATGGTGAATGAAAAAGATTTTGAATCATCGGCCACAGTAGAAGTTGTGCAAATCAGTCTAAGAAGATCGACGTTTAAAATCACATTTGATTTAATAGCAGAGCTAACAATCGAATGATCATTTAAAAATCTAATCCACGGCTTAAATTTTTCAACATCACATTTTTCCGGATTAAAATAACCAACTTGATTATGCGCGACAATTTGGAAATTGAGAGCCATTTAATTTTTTAAAAGAAAAATAATAAGACACAAGCTTTTCAGAATTTTAAGAATAATATTAAGAAAATTCGAATTAATTAAATTAATTTAATAATTCGAATTAAATTAATTATAATCGAAAAATTTAGACCGAAATGTATCTCGTTAAAATTCTTAACTCACAAGCACAATTTTGATACACCAAAAGACACAAGTAAGAAATTACAATTAAAATGGAATTTGAAGGGGCAACTTGATTTTAATTTGATTTTTGAGTTTTTTATAATAATTTTTATTTTTAAGAAAATTTCAGCAGCACTTCTTTATGTATATACTTGTATGTATATATCACAAAGTGATGATTAAGTGTGCTGAGTAAAAACTCGAGCAAAGAAATGAATCAGATTTTTGGTTTGGTTTTGATCTTGTTCGAGGAGAGAGAAGAGAGTAAAAGACTGTTAGAATTTTTCGAAAATGAACTGCTGTGATTAAAATGTTTGAAAACAAAGCAGTACAAGCCTTATATAACAGCTGGTATGACAATCCGGGATTGTCATACCGATTGTCATACCAGGCAAAAAGAAGGAAAATAAAACAAATAAAAAGAGTATTAAAAATATAACTGGTATGACAATCTGATAGTCATACCGATTGTCATACCAGTACAAAAAGAAGGAAAATAAAACAAATAAAAAGAGTATTAAAAATATAACTGGTATGACAATCTGATAGTCATACCGATTGTCATACCAGTACAAAATAATTCTGATATTAATTTTATTACTGGCATGACAATCAATAGTCCTACCGATTGTCTTGCCAGTTATAAAATTAATCTGATATTTTAAAATAAGCAATCATTATATACTAAAATGATTTTCAGCAAGACAATTTCAATTGTCTTGTCGATAGTCTTTCTAGTATTAATATAAAATAACTATTAACATATTTATATTTACATGAATACTGAAATGATTTTCAGCAAGACAATTTTAATTGTCTTGCCGATAGTCTTTGCAGTATTAAAATAAAATGAATATGTACAGACATCTAATTAAGTACTGAACCTTCATTTCAAAAATAGTAAAACTGAAATAGTAAAACTGAAATAGTAAAACTTAAAATAATTTTTTTTTTTTTTTTTTTTTTTTACAGAAACAAAGATAATATATCAGAATTAATTATTTTTATTCCAAAAAATAGATTTCTGTTAATTTTAGCAAATAAAATTCATAGAAAAATATTTTTAGAGGAAATAAAATATTCTGAGATATTTTCAATTAACAAGTAGAGTAAATAACCATAGATAAGATAATATATATTACATAGAAATAAGCAAGAAATATGATAAAATGATAAAATAAATTTGCAAATGAATTTTTCATTTATGAAAAATTTATTTGTAAATTCATTCAAGAACAGATTCCAGATATTAATTAAATTAATCACTAAAACTATTTAACATGCCCAATTTACCAACTAATCTGGTAAATGTGGATTCGTCAAGTGGTTTAGTGAAAATATCTGCTATTTGTTCTTCTGTTGGAACAAAAAATAGTTCAACAGTACCATTCATGACGTGCTCTCTAATAAAATGATACCTGATGTCAATGTGCTTTGTCCTCGAGTGCTGCACAGGGTTGTTGGTGATGGCTATTGCACTTGTATTGTCACATAAAATAGGAATCTTGTTCAATACAGAGCCATAGTCTCGTAGTTGATTCCTAATCCACAAGATCTGAGCACAGCAGCTTCCAGCAGCAATATATTCAGCCTCGGCCGTTGAGTTGGAAACTGTTTGCTGTTTCTTGCTGTACCATGAGACTAGCCTGCTTCCTAGGAATTGACAACTTCCTGAGGTGCTTTTCCTATCAACAACACTTCCTGCGTAATCTGAATCTGTATATCCAACAAGGTTAAAACCAGATTCTTTAGGGTACCAAATACCTAGATTTGGTGTTCCCTTAAGATATCTTAAGATTCGTTTAACAGCAACGAGATGAATATCTCTAGGATCCGCTTGGAACCTTGCACATAGGCATGTAGCATACATAATATCTGGTCTACTTGCAGTAAGATAGAGTAACGAGCCAATCATACCTCTGTAGCTTGTGACATCTACCTTAATGGAGTTTTCACATGGTCCAAGCTTGACAGCTGTAGTTGATGGAGTCCTTGCTGATGCAGAATCCTCTAGATTGTACTTTTTGAGGAGTTCCTTGAGATACTTGGATTGACAAATAAATGTTCCATCTAACCTTTGATTTACTTGTAATCCAAGAAAGAACTTCAGCTCTCCCATCATGCTCATTTCAAACTTGCTGTGCATTAACTTAGCAAATCTCTTACAGAGATTATCATTAGTAGACCCAAATATTATATCATCCACATAGACTTGGACTAATATAGTATCATTCTTATGTTTTTTAGAAAAGAGAGTTTTGTCTATGACACCTCTAATAAAGCTATTTTCAATAAGAAATTCAGAGAGAGTGTCATACCATTTTCTTGGTGACTGTTTTAGCCCATAGATAGCCTTGAAAAGAAAGAAGACAAAATCCATATGATCTGGATCTTCAAAACCAGGAGGTTGCTCTACATATACCTCTTCATCCAACTTTCCATTCAGAAAGGCGCTCTTGACATCCATTTGATAAACTTTAAAGTTTGAAAATGCTGCGAATGCCAGAAATATCCTTATGGCCTCAAGTCTAGCCACTGGAGCATAGGTTTCATCATAATCAATACCTTCAGCTTGAGAATACCCTTTAGCTACCAGTCTTGCCTTGTTCCTTGTAACCACACCATCTTCATCTAGTTTATTCCTGAATACCCACCTTGTACCAACAGCTTTCTTGTGTACAGGCCTAGGTACCAGTTTCCAGACTTGTTGACTTTCAAACTGATTGAGTTCATCTTGCATAGCAATCACCCAATCTGGATCAGTTAGTGCTTCTTCAATTTTCTTAGGTTCTATCTCAGAAAGAAATCCTGAGAACAGACACTCATTTTGAGTAGCACGTCTAGTTCTGACTCCAACATCTGGATCACCAATAATCAACTCAAAAGGGTGAGCTTTATTCCAGACTGTCTGTCTTGGAAGATTTGATCTTGATGATTCGCCTTGAAATTCATTGTGATGTTGTGTCCTACTAGATGATCCTTCAGCATCTCCCCCTGAGTTGTTGCCATGTTGACTTGAAGATTCTCCGTCAGTAGCAGTGGTATCTCCATGGTTTCCAGAGTTTCCATCACTATTACCTTGAGTATTATCAGGATTAACAGGTTCTTCAACAGCAACAACCTCAGGTTCTTGACCATGTTCTGACTCTGAATCTGACATATCATCAAACTTCAGTTTCTCAGAAGGATCTTCAGTTTGGATACTAGGGAGTTTAGTGTCATCAAAAGTAACATTGACACTTTCAGTTACTTTGTGTTGATCAATGATATACACTCTATATGATCTTCTTCCATATCCAACAAAAATACCCTCATATGCCTTTGCCTCGAACTTACCACGACGATCATCTCCATCCTTGAGCACGAAGCATCTGGCACCAAATACATGAAAGTATTTGATAGAAGGTTTCTGTTCATTCAAAATCTCATAAGGAGTTTTCATGAAGTCTTTGTTGATTAGAGTTCGATTCTGAGTATAACATGCAGTATTGACAGCTTCAGCCCAAAAGTACATTGGAAGACCTGATTCATTTAACATCGTTCTTGCAGCTTCAATCAATGTACGATTCTTCCTTTCTACCACTCCATTTTGCTGAGGGGTTCTAGGAGCTGAAAATTGTCTGGTAATCCCTTTGTCTGTACAGAATCCATTTAGAAGTGCATTCTTAAATTCTGTTCCATTATCTGACCTTATTGCTCTAACAGGGACGTTAGAATCTAACTCAATCATCTTGATATGATCAATCACAACTTGTGGTGTTTCATCCTTAGAGTGAAGAAATAAAACCCACGTATACTTGGAATAGTCATCAACTATCACAAGACAGTAACACTTCTTTGACATAGAAAGGATATTAACTGGACCAAATAAATCCATGTGCAATAATTGCAGAACACCAGTTATGGAAGATGTGTCAGTGCCTTTGTGACTTGCTTTCTTTGACTTTCCTTTCTGGCAAGCCTCACATAGTCCTTCTGGAGAGAATTCCAGCTGAGGCAGACCTCTTACCAATTCTCTTTTGACAAGAGAATTCATTGTCTTGAAATTGAGATGGGAAAGTCTCTTGTGCCATAGCCAACTCTCATTTGACGATGCTTTTGCATAGAAACAATTGACTTCAAGATTGCTTCCAGAGTTCATGTCAGCTACGAACAGATTTCCTTTCCGTATTCCCATTAAAGAGGGTTTTTCACTTTTCTTGTGCAGAATCTGACACTTCAGCTTGTCGAATAAAACATTGTAGCCGTTGTCACAGAACTGACTAATGCTAAGCAGATTGTGTTCAAGTCCTTGCACAAGATATACATTTTCAATGATAACATTTCCAGCTTGCAAACAGCCATATCCCTCCGTTAAACCTTTGCTGTTATCTCCAAAGGTAACCACTGGGCCAGCTTTCTCAACCACATTTGATAGCAGGGCTCTATCTCCGGTCATATGTCTTGACGATCCACTGTCAAGAATCCACACTACCGGTTGTACCTGTTTAATGCCCTGCAATACAAATGGATTAGAACTTCTTCGGAACCCAAGCTTGGCTGGGTCCGGCATACTTGTAAAATTGGCCTTTATCAGGCAAAACAACATTCTTAATTTCACTATTCTCAACATTCTCAATGACTGAACATTTGACCTTTAAAACAGCCTTATCAGATTTATGTTTAGGCTTAGGCACAAATGTCTCCTTTCTAACTTTAGGAGGACTAGCAGTCTTAGACCTATCATGCTTTCTATTATTCACATGCTGACGAGGAGTAGTCTTATCATTAGAAGCATGCTTACCATTAAAATAAGCAAACAACAGATTAAAAGCACAAGACATACAATCAGGAACACCACATGCTTTATGAGAAGGATTAACAATAGGCAACTTATGCATGGTAGACATGGCATTTGTGCTATCCAACTCATGTGTGTCTGAGTTAGTCTCAGTTGCTTTCACAACCTTGACTGGAACTTTTGACACACTTGACTTGGAGACAGTTTTCTCATTAGCATTATCTTCATCACGAATTTCTTCTTGAATAATAAAAGAGGTCTCATCAAATGGTTCAGCAATTGATTCCTTATAGAGGGGTTCATCAACACCCTTAAGCACATGTGGTACTTCCCTGCCTTTAGCACATACATGAGGAGGGGAGTTTATGCCTAATTTTCCAATAGCAGCATTGTAATCATAACCTATTCCATGTGTTTGATTAACAGCTTGCTTATTGTAAAACTCTTTGGACTTCGAACAAGAATTAAAGTAAGCTTTAACCTTAGCCTCAAGACCGGTGATCTTGTCTTTGAGAATAGTTTCGAGTTGTCTATAACAGTCAACTCTATTCTCTAGAAAAGATACTTGGTCTTTAAGTTTATCTTGATTAATGTGCACAAGTCTTAATTCATTGACCTCTTTCTCAAGGTCTTTGATCTGTTGATTTAACAATTCATTATCACGACGAGCACAATCTAAGTTACCTCTTAGATGATAAACCATTTCAGCATCAGAAAGTTTTACCTCTTTTCTTGACGATGAGGTGCTTGCATCACTAGCCATGAGAGCAAGATTCCCAACTTCTTCATCTTCACTGTCAGTATCATCCCAACTTCTTCCCTTTGCCAGGTACGCCCTTTCAGATTTACTCTTCTGATTAGAATCATAAGAGTTCTTCCTTGCCTGTTTTGGCTTTCTGCATTCTGTGGCAAAGTGTCCCAACTCATTACAGTTGAAGCATCGGATGGTGCTTCGATCAACCATCCCTGTTTTATACCCACCACTGCTGGTGTTAGAGGATGAAGATCCACCTTTCTGGAATCTGTTGTAGTTGGACTTGTACTTGAACTTGGGATTCCTTTTGAATCTGACATTTGAGAATCTCTTGACAATCAGGGCCATTGACTCATCCTCCAATTGCTCCAGTTCTTCCAAGGAATAATAATCATCTCCTGATTGATTGGTAGTAGGAGAATCAAATTCTGCTACTATAACATTGTCTTCAACCTTGGAAGACTGTACCATTCTGTCTGACTGTTGAGATTGTTGTTGATATAGTGGTTGTTGTTGTTGTTGTTCATCAGCTACCAGAGCAGTAGACGTGCTGACCACCCTTCCTTTCCCGTAAACCTCCTTCTGCTGAATCTGCTCCAACTCATAAGTCTTTAACACACCATAGAGCCTTTCCAAAGAAATCTCACTCAGATCTCTTGCTTCTCTTATGGCAGTGATTCTATGTTCGAGATGAGTTGGCAGTGTCAAAAGGAACTTTTTGTTGACCTCCCTGATGGAATAGTATTTACCATTAATATTCAGGTTATTGATCAATGCATTGTACCTCTCAAACACTTCAGTGATTCCTTCTCCTGGATTGGATTTAAAGTATTCATACTCAGAGGTTAGGATTTCTAGTTTGTTCTCCCTAACTTCCTCTGTGCCTTCATTAATAATCTCAATAGTTTCCCAGATATGTTTGGAATCTTTACAATTCATCACATGTCTATTCATTAGGGGATTAAGGGAATCTACCAAGATTAATTGAAGGCTAGCATCCAGGGAAGCTTCTTCTATTTCAGCAGGAGAGAAGTCCTCAGGATCCTTCACATAAGTTCTCGCTTGGGTGATCACCACATCATTCTCTATTACCTCTGGTTCAATAACCATAGGTATTTTTGGACCCTTCTTCAATACTTGCAAATATTTGGGATTAGCAACCTGTAAAAACAGTAGCATCTTCTTCTTCCACATCACATAATTTTCTTTATCGAAAAGTGGAATTTTAACGG
The DNA here is from genome assembly GCF_009905375.1 of Apium graveolens. Taxonomy (NCBI): domain Eukaryota; kingdom Viridiplantae; phylum Streptophyta; class Magnoliopsida; order Apiales; family Apiaceae; genus Apium; species Apium graveolens. Next base: position 42,550,096 of record NC_133656.1, on the reverse strand, counting down.
TTCCAACTTTTTGTGTAGTCATAATGAATTTTTGAGTGAATAAAAATTCAAGAAGTGAAAGAAACACAAAAGTCTAGGATCTTGATTTGTACGTTAATCAGAAGGCTCTGATACCAATTGTTAGGTCCCAATTTGTTTGTAGAAGGGGGGGTTGAATGCAAACAATACCGTTTCGTCGAATAAAATGCGGAATAAAATTGTGAAACAAAATTCAAGTTAAATAAAACTTTTATTAAACTTGAAAGGTGTTACAACTACGGTATCGATTACAAGGGTTTAATCTCAAATCAATTATTACAAATTTAGAATAAATTCGACATGAACTTTTTCTATTTTTGTAATTAAAAGATCAAATGCTAAAAGCGATTTGAGATTAAGTTCTAGGGATTTTAATCCGCTAGATTGATATACAAGAACAAGATAAGTAATTCTAGTGGTTTGGATTTAACATTAACAAGCTAGAATATTTGATATTGAATAAGCAGATTAAGGATGAAATATTTTTCTTTTGTTCTCTGCTTTTTTTTTTGTTCTGTATGTTGCTGCTCTATTTTTGGATGATATGATCTTCTGCTTCTTTTTCTCTTTTTGAAGTAAACAGCCGAATGCAAATGAACTGCAATGACAATCCTTTGAACCAGCATGACTTTCGGTATGACAATTGATTGTCATACCGATTGTCACATAAGTACAATTCAGATTGTCTTGCAAAGATTAATAACAGATTTTTAAACTAATAAAAATTCTAACAAGACAATCAAATGAATTAGCATGACTTTCGGTAATTGTCATACTAATACAATCAGTTTGCCTTGTTCCAATTTAAATAGATTTTAAACCAATTAAAATTCTGTAATTCCTTAATATTAATTCTAAATTAATTAATCAATTTAATTCAATTAATTAATAAATTAATCCTTGCAGATATAATTTATTTTCTTAATTAAATTATATGACTTAATTAATTAATGGAGAATTAATACTAACCCTGAGCAGCAACCATTCTTCTGACAATCTTCTGAAAGTCACTGAGACTTATGAATCAATTCCGTCACTTCAATGCTGACACTCGATGTACTGTCTGGTTCATGATTGACTAACTTTTGTGACGTTTCTTCATGTCTTGACTTTGTTGTTCTGATTGAATCCTTGTAATAAATGATACCTTGACGAGATCTCTGTCACTTGATTAAATCCACGATCTTGATTTATATCACTGAGGCATGATCAAATTCTTGAACTTCTTCCAGTGAATCTTCAAGTCTGCAGATGAACAATGTTTCTTTATTCTTTGACAGATGTTACTTTGTGAGATCTCTCTGATGCTTGATCCACTATTTACTTATTACATTCTTATTTGAGTTGAGTTAAATACTCGAATAAACGAGTAGGCTATGACATATGCCTTTCAGGAAGCTCTCCGCCAGCAAGAGCGAATCATACGACTCGCTATTCTGTTTGTCGAGAGTAGGAAGAAGAAATGATTTATTTTCTTCTTCCTGTTTTTCTTCATCATCAGCCTTGCCCTGCTTCTTGAGCTAGGACAAAGGCTGTTGACGTTAGGTTTAGCAGCTTAGGGCAATCTTGTAAAAAGTTCTGATGTAATTTAAATTTCATGAATGTATTCTCTTGATATATTAATGAAATTTGTTTTTGTTTCAAGATCTTGTCTCTGAGATATATTGTAATGCATTGATAAATCCTGATACATATTCATATTCTGATAACCATATAAATTCTGTTTTAACTTGAGTTCTGATTTTACTTTATCTGTACTTGCTCATCTGATTTATTATTGTCATTTTCCCTCGAATTTTTTTTCAGAATATTGATGTTGCAGTGAAATATAATTAAATAAGTGGGAACAGTTTCAATTTCGAATTAAAACTGATTCACCTTGATTAATGGAATAACTGGCTAAGTGGAACGGTTTTTCCTTGAAAAACTGCAAGTGGGTAAGTAATGATTACTGTTTTCTCGTGCCCATTAACTATCCGTTATTACTGCATGTCTGACAGGTGTCCAACGGTTACATTTTTTTTCAAAAGTATAAGTAAGACAGAGAGAGGATTTTTTAATCTTTTATTCACTTTTATATTTTTTCTCTCTATTTGCTCTTACTCTCTTTCTTCTTCTTACATTGGTTTTTCATATAGACATTTTATCAAACACCTAACAGGCACTTATCAATCTCGATTAATTTCATGGCACCTAAGGATTTAATCATTGATGGAGCTAAATTTGTTCCAAACAACTATGCTGAAATTCTTGATAATGCTGAAGCTCCGTCTGAATTGCATTTTGTGCAAGATCTTCTTGCACACAGTGAAATCGGGTATGCATTGACCCAACCTTCAGTCTTCTCAAGCCAACAAGTTCTGACACTTTGGAGGACTGGAAACTTTGATAATGGTGGTCAAAATGGTACTCCTAGTATTGTTTTCGAAGTGGGTGATTCTCCATATGCAGTCACTCCTGGTACAATACGCAAGGCTCTACATCTCCCAGAAGGATGTACTTTTTCAATTCCAGAGGAATCAGCTCTTCAGGAGTTAATGGCCAGTTTGGGGTATGAACAGAGTTTGGCAAAGCTCGGGCAATTAAAACGGGCTCATATCAGGAGGGAATGGAGTTTCTTCTACGACTACATCACTAAAGCTTTTGGGAACAAGTGTTCCAACTTTGATGCCATCCCTATAATGAGTCAGCACATCGGGTATGCCATTATAAACCAAACTCATTTTGATTTTGCAACTGCTATAATAGGTTTTATTTGGGATAGGATGACAGAGGATAGGAATGTTGTTTACTTTGCTAGATTCTGTCAACTTATATACACTTTTTGTACTGATGAACCTCGACTAGCCAGTACCTTTACTCCACCTTTTAAAGTTGCAAAACGATACTTTAATGACCTGGTAAATGCTGACACTAAGAAACCAGTGGTTAGACCTTTACAGATTCCTCAGTCTGTAAAACAGATCTTAGTAAATGCTGATCCTGATTCCTATACATCTATTTATCCTGATGTCCAACCAACAACCACCTCCCAAACACCACAACAACCATCAGCACATACCACCCATACTACTTCTCCATCAACTCCAACTCAGGAAGCTGTTACTGAAAAGGCCAACACACCATCTGTGTCTCCTGTTCAAAAGTCTGTGTCTTCTGTTGATCCAGGCACAAGTGCTGAAATTGATGTTCAGAACTTGGTTGTGCCTGAGATACTTTACTTAGAAGCTCCAACAGAAACTAATCCTACAACAACATCTGTTACTGATGCTGCTCAAACTCCAGAATTATCTACTACACCTTCTCTGTATCTAGATGCTGATGATCAGAATATAGGTGAGCATTAGGATATGACTGTTGATCAGAACTTAGAACCAGATCAGAAATTAGAGGATACTGAAGCCTCCATTGCTACTCACACTGTTGTTTTATCAGAAGATACTGATTCTGTAAGTTCTGATGCTGCAAATGTTGGAGATACTGGTGATGCTGCTCCAAATGCAGATGCTGATGAAGCAGGTCCTTCAGGACATGCCCCTCAACAAACTGCTCTTAAATCTGAACTTTTTAAGAAGTTTGTTACCAGAGAAGCACCAGTGCCTTGGAGTGAAACTCCTGCAGGACAGGAGTGGACTAAGGAATGGAACTCAGTTTCCTGTGTTCCATCTGCAAAGCATCTGGCTGAGCACTTGACAAAAGCTGATAAATGTTAAATTCTGATGATTTCAAAACCCAGCTTAGAGTCACTACATTGAGTACTAAACATCTACAAGGTCTCCATTCAACTACTCATGCAGAGCTACACAAGATTCAGGAAGAATTCATCAAACATGACCAAATTCAGAAAATTGACAAGAAAAAGTTCTTCCAACCTACCTTTGACAGGATTGCTTATATTGAGAAGACTCAGGAGAAACAACAAGCTCAGATTGATGATATTCTGAAAAATCAAGCTTCTCAGCAATCTCAACTTACTGAAATACAAGCCTCAGTGGAATTGCTTGTCTCTCTTCTACTACCTGCTGATACCAAAAAGGGGGAGAAAGTAATTAAGTCCAAATGCAAGACTGACAAGACACTGAAAGGGAAGGATGATGAAAAGGATGATCAAGGAAACTCTGGAATGGGTAGAGGTCATAGTCAAGGTAGAGGTTTCTCTTCAAGAAAAGCTGAAATCACAATTCACAGGACAAGTTCTGATACTGGAAAAAGAATTAGTTCTGCTACTGGTAAAAGGAAAAGTTCTGATGAACTTTTAGATCTTGATGAAGAAATGTCAAGACAGTTATTTCTTCAGGAAAATCCAGGAATGGACTTGGAGAGTTTAATGGAAGTGTTGGGAACCACGGACTTAGGGTGTTACTATGTTTTACGATAAAGATTACGAAAAGAGGATTACCTTGTTAATGGTTGATTCCATGCTCTTCTATTGTATTCCCAAATTCCCTTGAGCGAAGTGTGGCCTCCGTCTTCTCAAGTTATCCTCTCTTCTTGCTCCTTGGTGGCTACAATATGTTTTCACACAATTGCCAAGCAAGAAGAGAATAAGAATATATATAGGCTACAATAGGGACCATGGATAATTAGGTTGGGCCTTCTAATTACATCTTGAGCCTAGCCCAATATAATTAAGTATTAATTCAATCCACTAAAGAATTAATATTTGCACTACCTTTCCTAATACCGTAATTTAATTAATTCGGTTCCAATATTATTTGCTTATTAAATTCCCATGTTTAAAATATCATATGTCCATTAATTAAATAAATTACTGATAATTTATTTAATTAATATCTTTTATCCTTGATCATCCACTCAACCTTTATTTAATTATGCCAGAATAAATTCCACCTGCAGGGTTTCACATAATTAAATCTTTTTGAGCTTTCAAGGGGACATCATTAACCCGAATATTATCAGGACATGGATTCCTTCAATAAATAATATCCACCATGTATATAATTCCATCACCCAAAATATAATGATATAATTCAAAAGAATTATTTCATATATAAATCAAAGCATGTAAATAATATACACGTGTCAATTACTATTTCCGGATTAAGAACCTAAGCATTAATAATAACATAGAATCTTAGTTCTCCTTCTTAATCAGTATTAAGGGAACAATTCTAAATTTGATCCTGTTCAATATACATAAAGTATACTAGCATTATTTATTAGTCAATATAAACTAATCTAAATAATACTACAGCCATACCAGTGGATTGTCCAACACCACCTGTGCTGTGAACCTTATTATATTATATAACCGTATTTAACAATCTAATATTCTGTATCCCATTTGATACTAGATTGTTCACAATATATAATATTAGACAACATGTAAACATTCAAATGATTCTCAAATAAACTGGCCAGAAATAAATGTACATACTTCAAATAAATATTTTCAATATACACTAACAATCTCCCACTTATACTCAAAATATTCTATATGTACATCAGTGTTTATTTAATCCACTATTACATAAATATCTATGTATCCATCCATCTGACTCCTATCGCTTCCACATGCTTGTCAAAAACCTTGGTTGGCAAGCTCTTTGTGAAAGGATCTGCTCGGTTGTCTTCTGATGATATGTGAGCCACAACTATATCCCCTCGCTTTACGATTCCTCGTATGAGATGATACTTACGTTCAATATGTTTAGCTGCTTTATGGTCTCGCGGTTCCTTTAAATTTGCCACAGCACCAGTGTTATCACAATACACCGTCAAGCTCCTAGGCAAATTAGGTACCACATCTAAGTCCAAAAGGAAGAACCTGAACCATACAGCCTCCTTGGCAGCCTCAGAGGCCGCCACGTACTCGGCCTCCATGGTGGAGTCTGCAATACATTTCTGCTTTACACTCCTCCATATAACGGCTCCACCTCCTAAAATAAAAACATATCCCGAGGTTGATTTCCTCTTTCCCTATCTGATTGGAAATCTGAATCAGTATATCCCAAAGGAAATAGATCTGAGGCCTTGTAAATTAACATATACTCCTTAGTCCTTCTCAGGTACTTGAGTATAGTTTTTACTGCACTCCAATGTTCCTGACCTGGGTTCGACTGATATCTACTAACCATGCCTACAGCAAAGCAGATGTCAGGCCTCGTACATAACATAGCATACATTAAGCTTCCACATGCTGAAGCATAAGGAACTGCTTTCATGCTCTCTATATCCTTAGGTGTCGAAGGACACTGCTTCTTAGATAGAGCAACTCCATGCTTAAAAGGTAAAAAACCTTTCTTGGAGTTCTGCATGTTAAAACGAGCTAATACTTCATCAATGTAGGGCTCTTGAGATAAAGCCAACATCCTTTTCTTGCGATCCCTTACAACTTTGATCCCAAGGATGTATGCCGCTTCACCTAAGTCCTTCATGTCAAATTGTTTGAACAACCATGCCTTTACTGATGACAACATCTCAACATTGTTTCCAATGAGTAAAACATCATCTACATATAGTACTAGAAAAACCACTGCATTGCCTTCACTTCTCTTATACACGCACGATTCGCTTGGACTTTGATCAAATCCATATGACTGGACTGCCTGATCAAAACGAATATTCCAGTCTCTAGAAGCTTGTTTAAGTCCATAAATAGACCTCTTAAGCTTACATACCAGATGCTCTTGGCCTTCCTTAATGAATCCTTTTGGTTGCTGCATATAGATGGTTTTTTCAAGACTTCCATTAAGAAAAGCTGTCTTGACATCCATTTGCCAAATCTCATAATCGAGATGAGCTGCTATAGATAAAAGAATACGGATTGACTTAAGCATGACTACTGGTGAAAAGGTTTCCTCATAATCGATACCTTCTTTCTGAGTATACCCTTTCACAACAAGTCTTGCTTTCCAGGCTTTCACCTTTTTATCTAATCCCCTCTTTTTCTTGTAGATCCACTTACATCCAATAGGTTTTATACCTTTGGGTGGTTCCACGAGCTCCCAGACCTGATTAGAATACATTGATTCTATCTCAGATTCCATCGCCTTTTGCCAAAGATCTGCATCTTTGTCTTATACTGCCTCTTCGTATGTACGGGGATCATCATCATGTTCACCAGGGACCAAGTCTGAAGACTCTCCCAAAAACATGAATCTATCAGGCTGTTGAACAACCCTCCCACTACAATGAGGCACTGGTGTGGTATTAGTGACAGTTTGTACATTATGTTGTGGTTGTTCTACTTGTACAACAACTTCATGGGTATTATTTGTCCCTCCCACTAGTTCCTCTAAAACGACACTACTCATGGGTTTGTGATTCATTATATAGTCCTCCTCCAAGAATCTTGCATTGTTGCTAACAATGACATCCCGATTCTTCGGACTATAAAATAAATATCCTTTCGTTCCCATGGGGTAGCCTACAAACAACCTTACATCTGTACGAGATTCTAATTTAGTCACGTTCTTGTTCAGCACATGTGCTGGACAACCCCATATTCGAATATGTCTTAGACTCGGTTTATCCCCGGTCCACAATTCTAAGGGGGTTTTAGGAACCGACTTAGAAGGTACTAAGTTCAGAAGATAAGCTGCTGTCTCTAAGGCATGTCCCCAAAAAGACTTGGGTAAATCCGAATAACTCATCATCGATCTAACACTCTCTAAAAGAGTCTGGTTCCTTCTCTCTGCTACACCGTTCTGTTGGGGTGTGCCTGGTGCAGTTAACTGGGATTCTATCCCATTTTCTGATAAATATTCCCTAAATTCTCCAAGCAAGTATTCGCCACCACGATCTGATCGTAGTGACTTGATACTTTTATTAAGTCGCTTCTCCGTTTTAGCTTTGTACTCTTTGAACTTATGAAAACACTCAGACTTACGGTGCAACAAATAAACGTACCCATATCTAGAATAATCATCAATGAAAGTGACGAAATATTCATAACCACCTCTTGCTTGGATATTCATGGGTCCACATAAATCAGAGTGAACCAATTCTAACAGTTGTTTGGCTCTATTCCCTTTTGCCTTGAAAGGCCTATTAGTCATTTTACCTTCCAAGCAGGATTCACAAACTGGAAATGGCTCCACTGTCAATGAGCTTAAAGGCCCGTCTACTACCAGTCTTTGAATCCTCCTCAAGTTAATATGACCTAATCTCAAGTGCCAAAGATATGTTTGGTTCAAACTAGAAGGTTCCTTTCTTTTAGTAGAGTTAGAAGATGTGTTGTTCAATTCCCTAAATTGCAGTTGCAGTGCAGGTTGACTTGGATTAATTATATACAAATTGTCTTGCAATGTACCAGAACATATAATTCGTTTATTCATCATAATAGAAACATTACGATCCAAACAAACATTATAACCATCCAAAGCAAGTTTAGAAACCGAAATTAAATTCCTTCTAAAAGAAGGTACATAAAGACAATTGTTCAAAACCAAAATCCTATCAGAACCAAAAGATAAATGAATAACTCCTACTGCAACTACTGCTACTTTCGTAGCATCTCCCATGAACACGTATATCTCACCATCTCTAAGCATTCTGGATAGTTGGAACCCCTGCATAGAATTGCAAACATGATCAGTGGCTCCTGTATCTACACACCAAGTGCTCGTAGATATAGCCGCTATAAATGTTTCTGTAACTAGAGAAAGAGACATACCAGTATTGTTTGTCTTCTTAGGAAGAGGACAATCCTGTTTCCAGTGACCTGATTGTTTGCATCTGAAGCACTTTCCCTTAGGCTTTTTCACACCACCCTGAACTTCCACTGCCTTCACAGCTTTCTGTGTCTGAGCCTTTTTCTTCTTCTTAATACCTTTCAGCTTAGAGGAAGAACCTTTCTCAGCGACATTCACTTGAACACTCTGCCGAAATAATCCTTCAGCTGCCTGAAGTTCTGTCAGCAGTTCCGCGAGACTATACTGCCTCTTGTTCATGTTGTAATTCAAGCGAAACTGCTCAAAACTCTTGGACAAGCTCATAAGGATAATATCAATCTGGGTTTCCCCGTCAAGTTCAGCACCAAGGATCTCTATCTCATTCAGATGCGACATCATCTTGAGAACATGATCCCTTACAGGTGTGCCTTCAGTCATCTGAGTGTTCATTAAAGCCTTCATGGCTACTTGCCTAGCATGTAACGACCGAGGAATTACGCTTGTATTATATTATAATAATGATAAATTATGTGTATTATTATGTGATTAAATGTGTTAAGTCGTTAAACCATAACTGCTATGTGTTATGTGTTGGCTGTTTTGATCCAAACGTGTTTTGGATATTTATTGAGCGTTTTATCGTTAGTTATATATATTATATTAAAAACCTGTACAGCTCAAAACTATGTTTTAAAAGCCCATAGTTCAAACAAAATCATTGGCTCTATTTTATTAAAAATGCCTTATACCATATCGCTATTCTGAACCCCTAGACGTTTTACAAATTGACCTTTTTCGCGAAAAATGACTTTTCCAGACCCCTTCGGGTATCAAAAACACCACAAAAATTACATTTTTATTTTTATATGATCATGAAATTATCATATATCATTTTTCTTTGTCTTTTTGTAATTTTCACAATTTTTGGGAATTTTTAGTATTTATTGGATATTTAAAAATTCAATATTAATACCCAAACATTATAAAAATTGGGGCCAAATATTTTTATTAGGAGTGTAATTAGACCCTTAATTTTACTTACGGGTATTATTTTCATAAATATAAATACCTGATTTATCAGTAATTAAATCAGTTAATTATACTTAAAAATCAGAAAATAAAAAGAAAATCAGAAAATGAATTAGGGTTAGGGTTTTTGGTGAAGAACGGGGCAGCAGAATCAATCGTGAATTTGAAGGTGATTCCGGAGTCCAAATCATTCATGTAAGTAGTCAAATTGAAGCTGGTGATTCGTAGTTTATGATTATGTCAACATTTTTGTTGATTGATTTCTTGATTTTTGATTTGTTATTTCGGGTTTAATCTTTGAATTCGGGTTTTGATTTCTGTTGATTGTTTGATGATTCTGTTAGCATAGTCGTGTAGATCGTCGTTTTTCCTGTCGTTTGGTACCGGGTTTGTGATTGTTGGAGTCCGTCTCGAGCTCGCCGGAGTTTAGCTGCCGCCGCCATGTTCATTGCGTTTCCGGCCGTTGTGGTCGACGAAAACGAAGGAGAAAGGCTGGGGGGACGTCGTGGTATTGCTGTGCTTCGAAAACACAGAAGAATCGAGCCTGGAATCAAGCGTTTCGTGCTCACCGGAATCAAACGTCGGCGTCGAATTCTGGGAGTGCAGACGGTGTTCTTCCCGACCCGATCGGGTTAGGGACGACCCGGTTGCAACCCGGTTTCGACCCGGGTTTGATCCTTGCAACCCAAAACCTGTTCCTGATTTTGTGTTTCTGATTAAATTAATGATTTATTTATATTTTAGTAATTAAAAATCAGTTTTAATAATTCTAATAATTAATTAAAAATTAGTTTTATATTATGAAAAATAGTATTTATAATTTCTGAATTATTTTATTAAATTATAAATTCGAATTTATTTATTTAATTAATTATTTAATTATTTATCTAATTATTTATTAATTATCTAATTAATTAATAATTGGGTAATTAATTAATAATTAGGTAATTAATTAGTAAATAAGGATTAGAAATAATTAAGTGAGGTAATTAATAATCTAATAATTAGTTAATAGTGCGAATAATGATTCGATAATTAGAATTATTATTCGAGTGTTAGTTATTCGAATAATATTGCGCTAATTATTCGTATCGTAAAATAGTTATCGGTAATTATCTGTTTAGCGAATCGTATGAGTTGCAATAATGATAGAATAGTTCGGTAATTATGTGGGAATTGTGAGTAGCTCGTAGTTATACGAGTGATTAATCGTTAAGTTGATTTATAATTCGAGTAATTCGTAGTTATTCGATAAATAGCGTATCGGTTAATTAAATCGATTGATTATTTGTAAATAATCGATCTGATCGAATAAGTAATAATAATTTGTAATAAATAATAATAATTCCTAATAATTAGGGATTAATTATTTTAAAATACAATAATTATTAATTAATTATTTAAAAATATAATTAAGGATTGTTTAATTATAATTAATTATTTATAATTAATTATTAATTAATTAAATCTTGTTTAATTCATAATAATTCAACCGTTAGTCCGATTTGAGCGAAACGAAGACCCCTAGACTCAGAAAAATGAGACGAATCTAATAAAAATAGTTGTAAGTTATAATTTCTTCCGAAAGAGAGTGGTTTGGTGATAATTGATAGTTCGTAGGTCCTAGTAGGAGTATAATTGAGCCGAATAAATCCCGAAAAATGATAATAAAATAGATAAGACTAGTAATGCAGGTATAAGCCTAGAATTGATTCTAAAAATAATTATAAATCTAGAAATTAATTATGTGCTTTATGTGCTACGTGCTTTATGTGATTATGTGAACCTATGTGCTGTATAAATGTATGTGTATATATATACGAGTCAGATAGAAACGCATGGGTAGACTGATAAGGTTGCGTGTTATCAATTCAAGATACACGTATATAGTAAGTTATCTAAATGCCTATCTTTCCATGATTTGTTCAGTGTTAGCAAGGCCAAGCAAGCTAGGGTCGGAAGGCGGTGAGTTAAACCAGGTTAAGTACGCGTAAGGCAAGTTTTTCCCCTATTCTAAATTCAGAATAGTGATTTATATTTCTTTTCTATCGTATCAGTTCTCTTTTATAATCATTGTTCATATACACTGTTACCCATTTATTATCGCTTGTTTCCAATTTCATTTCAATTCTTGATTTACCCAATTTATTGAATTCCCTGTTCATATTTCAATTCCTTTACCCTTGTTACATATACTCTGGTATATCCTGGTGTTGGGATATATCAATAGCATGCCGATTGTTCCGGATGCTAAGCCTTGGACTGGATGGTTACTATACGGGCTGGGTTTTTTACCCAGACCATTATTTAATAGGCCATAGTTGCCTGAGTACTCCTTATGTTGGTTGGGTCTATGCAGTTGGGTATAGATCCGCACTATATTCTGACTGATCAGCAGGTTATAGTCCATATGTTGGTTCTTATTTCCAGTGTTGTTCATTTGGTACTCGCCAGCATTGGCAAATTACTATTCTATACAGATTCAGATGGTTGTTCCAACCAGCAGCTTATTGTTTCACTCATTTCTCTTTCTTTATACTATATATATTGTTACAGGCTTGTTGAGCAATTTTGGCTCATCCCTTTTTATTGTTACTCCTATTGTTTTACAGTTAAGGTAGAGAATGAAACCCATCAGGACCCGCATAGTCAAGAAGCGAGTCAAGCAGCGGGACCCTCTTATACCAAGAGTGTTCCTTCCTATTCCCGAAGAGAGCTTTGAATTGCCAGATCAGGTGTAGCAGGATAAGTAGTAATGTTGGGTTGAATGAAAGTCTTGTGTAGTTTAAATAAAAGTTGTATAGTGAGATTGTAGATAGAATAAAATTTTGTAACAAAGAGAGTTCTTGAGACAGGTTTTATTTAATTGGGTTTGTAATAAAATGTAGTATGTGGTTCTTGTTTTCAAACTCAGACCTTAAAAGATCCTGAGTAGTGATAGTTCGGGGTAATTATTATATTTATATTCCGCTTGTGCAGGTTTAGTTGGTAATTGTTATTAATAATGCCCCAAATCTATACCCCGGATTTGGAGGGTGTTATAGTTGGTATCAGAGCTTAGGTTTGACCTTTGAAAACAAGAACGTTAGGGCTAAGATAAGATAGGAAAATGAGATAGGATGAGAGTAAGAGTGTTAGGATTGTTTGTTTATGTGATTAGAAGTTATGAGTTTTAGAAATTGTGATTTGATTGTTTATGTGTTATTATTTTTATGTATATTATATGGCTTCTTTATCATCGTCTACGGAGAGGATCGAGACAGATCCAGTGGTTGCACCGGTATTAGCCCCAGTGTCAGAGCAGATCTTACCTCCATTGCCACCACCTCCACCATTGCCACCTGGACCACCACCATAGATACCACTTCCCCCAGAGGTACCAGGTTTTGCAGATTATTTTCCATACTTTGAGCCAGAGATACCAGATTTTCCACCATTAGAGTTTCCGATGTTTGATATTCCTGACATGGTTGATCTTCCGCAGTGGGAGGATTTAGAGCCTCGGATTCCTATGCCACCAGTCGAGATTCCAGAGATGTCACAGATGGAGCCAGAGGCAGAGCCACCAGTGTATGCACCTATGGAGCAGCCTGTCTTATTCCCTGCCCCATTAGCCATTTATGCACCTGTTCCTGGAGTTTATCAGTTTCCTCAACCAGAGTTTATGGATGAGATCGTGGTAGATGGACCATTACCTTCTCGAGGTTCCAGCACTGATCTTCTTGAACATCATACAGTGACTTACCAGCGCTTTCAGGCAGAGAGGGAGGAGAGGATTAGATGGCAGAACCAGTGTAGAGAGATCCTTGGATTGTATGAGACGCAGGCAGATGGACCTGTCAGAGCATTACGACCAGATTATATACTGAGAGAGAGGCTACATCAGATTCACCGGATTAGTTCTCAGCAGCTTACTGATTTGAGACAGCAGGATCTTAGTGCGGAGACAGCATATTGCAGAGCATTAGGACTTACCGAGGCAGTGCTAGAGGCATTGCAGGAGGAGTTGAGCCACGTACCACCAGGATTTTGAGACTAGCAGATCGATGAGTGTTGTATCATAAAGATGGCACCCAAAAGAAAAGCACAACCCGACTCATCGAATGGAAACACCGAGGGCCAAAACAATAATAACCAGATGGATCAGATGTTTAATCTCATGCAACAGCAGATGTTGATGATGCAACAACAAATGCAGCAGCAACAGCAGCAGTTCCAGCAACAGATGTTACAGCAAGCCGCTCATCCAGGACATTAAGTACCACCAGCAGCACCTACGGTCACTTTCAAGCAATTTCAGTCGGTGAAGCCACCGGAATTTATGGGTTCCACGGATCCTACAAAAGCGAGAGCTTGGCTGAAAGAGATGGAAAAGGCTTTTTCGTTAGTAAAGGTTGAGGACGAACAGAAGACGGATTTCGCTAGCTACTTTCTGAAAGGCGAAGCTAATTACTGGTGAGAATCGAAGAAAGCTTTGGAAGAAGAAGGTGTGGTGACCTGGGATAGATTCACTGATCTTTTCTTGGAGAAATATTTTCCTCGTTTTATGAAGAATCAGATGGAGATCAAATTCCTGGAGCTGAAGCAAGACAACTTATCAGTTGTGGATTATGAGACCAAGTTCACTGAACTGGCAAGATTTGTTCCAGAGCAAGTGGATACGGACGAGAAGCGGGCCAAGAGATTCCAGCAAGGACTGAAACCATGGATTCGTAGCAAGGTAGCTGTGTTTGAACTGACAACTTATACGGCTGTTGTTCAGAAGGCTATAATTATTGAAGGTGAAAGCGAAGCAGCTCGGAAAGAGAAAGGACCAGGAAATTTTCAGAATCGTTTCAACAAAAGGCCGGGATTTCAAGCTCGAGGAAAAGTAAACTTTAGGAGACCAGAACAAAACAACCAGAGGATGGGTAATCGACTTCCTGCCCCAACTCAGCAAAGGCTTATTCGACCGCCTATACCTGATTGCAGAACGTGTGGTAGAAAGCATACAGGAATTTGCAACAAGCCAAATGTCACGTGTTTCAAGTGCAAGCAAAGGGGACACTATTCTGGAGAATGTCTGATGGGAAAAGCAGAAATTACTTGTTTCCAATGTGGGAGAAAAGGACATATCGCCAGAGACTGCAGAGGAATTGCAATGGCCGCTAGTATTCCAAGAGTTTTAGCATTACCTCCACCTCCACTACCACAGCAAAATCAGCCTAGAGCAAGGACTTTCAATATGTCAATGAAGGAAGCGGTACAGAGTCCGAATGTGGTTGCAGGTACACTCCCTGTAAATTCCGTAAATGCTTTAGTATTGATTGGTTCAGGAGCTACTAGATCTTTTATTTCTGAAGATTTTATCTCTAAGATAGATTGTGAGATCCAGTGGTTAGATGAAGTGTTAGTCATAAAATTAGCAAATGATGATCAGGTTGCAGTAGATCGAGTATGCCCGAGTTGTGATATTGAGATAGGGAGATGTCATTTTTCAGTTGATTTGATACCTTTTAGGTTAGGGGAGTTTGATGTTATTCTAGGAATGGATTGGCTATCTAGTAATAATGCTCAGATTGACTGTGCGGATAAAAGACTGAAATTGCAAACTGAAGAAAATGAAACGGTAATATTTAAAGGTGAGAAGCAAAAGCAGAAATTCCTATCAATAATGCAGACGAGAAGATTGCTACGCCAAGGATGTCAAGCTTATTTAGCCTATGTATGGGATGCTGATAAGGGTAATTTGAAGATTGAAGATATTCCTGTAGTTTGTGAATTTCTTAATGTTTTTCCAGACGAAGTACCAGGACTTCCACCAGATCGAGAAATCGAGTTCACTATTGACTTGACGCCAGGGACTGAACCAATTTCGAAAGCTCCATATCTAATGGCACCTGTTGAAATGAGGGAATTAGCAAAGAAGTTGCAAGAACTTCTCGACAAAGGAATTATAAGGCCAAGTGTATCCCCATGGGGCACACCAGTATTGTTCATGAAAAAGAAGGATGTTAGTATGCGACTGTGTATTGATTATCGTGAGCTGAACAAGTTAACTATCAAGAATAAATATCCTTTACCTCGCATCGATGATTTATTTGATCAACTAAAAGGAGCAGCATGGTTTTCGAAAATCGACTAACGATCAGGCTATCATCAGTTAAAAATCAAGGCCGAAGATATTCCTAAGACAGCATTTAGAACGAGGTACGAACACTATGAATTTCTTGTGATGGCTTTTGGATTGACAAATGCACCTGCAGCGTTTATGGATTTGATGAATCGAGTATTCAAGAAGTATTTGGATAAGTTTATCATTGTATTTATTGATGACATCTTGATCTACTCAAAAATGGAAGAAGAACATGCAGCGCATTTAAGAACAACATTGGAGATATTACGAAAGGAGCAGCTTTATGCAAAATTTTCAAAATGTGAATTTTGGTTGAAAGAAGTACAGTTTCTAGGGCATATCATCAGTAGAGAAGGCATTCAAGTTGATCCAGCGAAGATTGAAGCTGTGTTGAATGGGGAAAGACCAAAGACGCCGACAGAGGTTCAAAGTTTCTTAGGATTGGCAGGATATTATCGAAGATTTGTCAAAGATTTTGCGAAGATAGCGACACCGTTGACCAAGTTAACTCGACAAAGTGAAAAGTTTGAATGGAATAGTAAGTGTGAAGAAAGTTTTCAAGAGTTGAAGAATCGGTTGGTGACTGCACCAGTATTAGTACTGCCAGACGAGCAAGGAAATTTTGTTATTTACAGTGACGCTTCATATCGCGGGCTAGGATGTGTATTGATGCAACATGGTAACGTCATTGCATATGCGTCGAGACAACTTAAACCTCATGAGCAGAAATATCTTACGCATGATCTGGAATTGGCAGCAATTGTATTTGCATTGAAGCTTTGGAGACATTATCTGTATGGTGAAAAATGCGAAATCTACACGGATCATAAAAGTTTGAAGTATATTTTCACGCAAAAGGAACTGAACATGCGACAACGTCGATGGCTGGAATTGATTAAAGATTATGATGTTACAATCAGTTATCATCCAGGAAAAGCAAATATTATAGCAGATGCGCTGAGCAGAAAAGAAAGGTTGAATCGGTTAACTTTATGTGAAGAATTGGTTAAAGAATTCGACAAATTGGAAATTGAGATTCGTATTCCCATGAATCTGCAGGAACTATCTACGCTATGACTTTTCAACCAGGGTTGCTAGAAAAGATTCGCCGTTGTCAAGATAAAGTAATGAGTCAAGACGACGACTTAACGGGAGAAGAGATTACAACTCAGAAAGATAATGAAGGAATTTTACGTTTTGCGTCAAGAATTTGGATCCCTAACGTGGCAGAACTAAAAGAAGAAATTATGCGAGATGCGCACAATTCGAAGTATTCCATTCATCCAGGAAGCACGAAAATGTATCTCGATTTAAAGGAAAACTTTTGGTGGCCGAATATGAAGAAGGAGATAGCAGAATGGGTGAGTAAATGCTACACATGCCAGCGAGTTAAAGCAGAACATCAACGTCCGAGTGGGTTATTGCAACCATTAGACATTCGAGAATGGAAATGGGAACATCTAGCGATGGATTTCGTAGTGGGACTTCCAAGGACGAAAGCAAATCACGATGCAATTTGGGTTATTGTTGATCGATTGACGAAATCAGCACATTTTCTTCCAATTAATGAGAGATTTTCACTGGACAAGCTAGTGCACTTATATCTTAAAGAAATTGTGATAAGTCATGGAGTACCAGTATCGATTGTATCGGATCGAGATCCTCGTTTCAATTCAAGATTTTGGAGACAATTCCAAGAATGTCTAGGAACAAAGTTGAATATGAGTACAGCCTATCATCCGCAAACTGACGGTCAAAGTGAAAGGACAATTCAAACGATTGAAGACATGCTACGAGTTTGTGCGATCGATTTTGAAGTTAGTTGGGATGAATATTTACCCCTAGTGGAATTTTCTTATAATAACAGCTATCACACTAGTATTGGAATGCCACCGTATGAAGCATTATATGGGAGGAAATGCAGATCACTAGTGCATTCGGATGAAGTTGGAGAACGCAAAATTTTGGGTCCAGAATTAATTCAGCAGACAAAAGAAAAGATTGAACTTATTCGAAAACGAATCGAGGCAACACAAAACAGGCAAAGCAAATATGCAGACCAAGCAAGGAAGGATATGGATTATCAGGAAGGAGAACACGTATTGCTCAAAATATCGCCATGGAAAGGATTGACCAGATTTGGCAATAAAGGGAAATTGAAGCCACGATACGTTGGACCATTTGAAATTTTGAAGAAAATTGGGAAGGTTGTGTACGAGTTAACTCTACCACCCCATATGCAGCACATTCATAACGTATTTCATGTATCTATGCTTAAGAAGTACAATCCTGATACAAGGCATGTAATAGAGTATGAACCAGTAGAACTTCAGGCAGATTTGTCGTATATAGAGCAGCCGATAAGGATTTTAGATCGTCAAGAGAAGGTATTAAGAAATAAGTCTGTGTCATTAGTAAGAGTCTTGTGGAGAAACCCAGTGGTTGAAGAATCAACCTGGGAGCTTGAAAGTGAAATGTTAGCAAAGTATCCTCAGTTATTTGCATAGTGTGATTCTGAGGACAGAATCTTGTTAAGGGGGGAGAATGTAATGACCGAGGAATTACGCTTGTATTATATTATAATAATGATAAATTATGTGTATTATTATGTGATTAAATGTGTTAAGTCGTTAAACCATAACTGCTATGTGTTATGTGTTGGCTGTTTTGATCCAAACGTGTTTTGGATATTTATTGAGCGTTTTATCGTTAGTTATATATATTATATTAAAAACCTGTACAGCTCAAAACTATGTTTTAAAAGCCCATAGTTCAAACAAAATCATTGGCTCTATTTTATTAAAAATGCCTTATACCATATCGCTATTCTGAACCCCTAGACGTTTTACAAATTGACCTTTTTCGCGAAAAACGACTTTTCCGGACCCCTTCGAGTATCAAAAACCCCACAAAAATTACATTTTTATTTTTATATGATCATGAAATTATCATATATCATTTTTCTTTGTCTTTTTGTAATTTTCACAATTTTTGGGAATTTTTAGTATTTATTTAGTATTTATTGGATATTTAAAAATTCAATATTAATACCCAGAAATTATAAAAATTGGGGCCAAATATTTTTATTAGGAGTGTAATTAGACCCTTAATTTTACTTAGGGGTATTATTTTCATAAATATAAATACCTGATTTATTAGTAATTAAATCAGTTAATTATACTTAAAAATCAGAAAATAAAAAGAAAATCATAAAAGGAATTAAGGTTAGGGTTTTTGGTGAAGAACAGGGCAGCAGAATCAATCGTGAATTTGAAGGTGATTCCGGAGTCCAAATCGTTCATGTAAGTAGTCAAATTGAAGCTGGTGATTCGTAGTTTATGATTATGTCAACGTTTTTGTTGATTGATTTCTTGATTTTTGATTTGTTATTTCGGGTTTAATCTTTGAATTCGGGTTTTGATTTCTGTTGATTGTTTGATGATTCTGTTAGCATAGTCGTGTAGATCGTCATTTTTCCTGTCGTTTGGTACCGGGTTTGTGATTGTTGGAGTCCGTCTCGAGCTTGCCGGAGTTTAGCCGCCGCCGCCGTGTTCATTGCGTTTCCGGCCGTTGTGGTCGACGAAAACGAAGGAGAAAGGCTGGGGGGACGTCATGGTATTGCTGTGCTTCGAAACCACAGAAGAATCGAGCCTGGAATCAAGCGTTTCGTGCTCACCGGAATCAAATGCCGGCGTCGGATTCTGGGAGTGCAGGCGGTGTTCTTCCCGACCCGATCGGGTTGGGGACGACCCGGTTGCAACCCGGTTTCGACCCGGGTTTGATCCATGCATCCCAAAACCTGTTCCTGATTTTGTGTTTCTGATTAAATTAATGATTTATTTATATTTTAGTAATTAAAAATCAGTTTTAATAATTCTAATAATTAATTAAAAATTAGTTTTATATTCTGAAAAATAGTATTTATAATTTCTGAATTATTTTATTAAATTATAAATTCGAATTTATTTATTTAATTAATTATTTAATTATTTATCTAATTATTTATTAATTATCTAATTAATTAATAATTGGGTAATTAATTAATAATTAGGTAATTAATTAGTAAATAAGGATTAGAAATAATTAAGTGAGGTAATTAATAATCTAATAATTAGTTAATAGTGCGAATAATGATTCGATAATTAGAATTATTATTCGAGCGTTAGTTATTTGAATAATATTGCGCTAATTATTCGTATCGTATAATAGTTATCGGTAATTATCTGTTTAGCGAATCGTATGAGTTTCAATAATGATAGAATAGTTCGGTAATTATGTGGGAATTGCGAGTAGCTCGTAGTTATACGAGTGATTAATCATTAAGTTGATTTATAATTCGAGTAATTCGTAGATATTCGATAAATAGCGTATCGGTTAATTAAATTGATTGATTATTTGTAAATAATCGATCTGATCGAATAAGTAATAATAATTTGTAATAAATAATAATAATTCCTAATAATTAGGGATTAATTATTTTAAAATACAATAATTATTAATTAATTATTTAAAAATATAATTAAGGATTGTTTAATTATAATTAATTATTTATAATTAATTAAATCTTGTTTAATTCATAATAATTCAACCGTTAGTCCGATTTGAGCGAAACGAAGACCCCTAGACTCCGAAAAATGAGACGAATCTAATAAAAATAGTTATAAGTTATAATTTCTTCCGAAAGAGAGTGGTTTGGTGCTAATTGATAGTTCGTAGGTCCTAGTAGGAGTATAATTGAGCCGAATAAATCCCGAAAAATGATAATAAAACAGATAAGACTAGTAATGCAGGTATAAGCCTAGAATTAATTCTAAAAATAATTATAAATCTAGAAATTAATTATGTGCTTTATGTGCTACATGCTTTATGTGATTATGTGAACCTATGTGCTGTATAAATGTATGTGTATATATATACGAGTCAGATAGAAATACATGGGTAGACTGATAAGGTTGCGTGTTATCAATTCAAGATACACGTATATAGTAAGTTATCTATATGCCTATCTTTCCATGATTTGTTCAGTGTTAGCAAGGCCAAGCAAGCTAGGGTCAGAAGGCGGTGAGTTAAACCAGGTTAAGTACGCGCAAGGCAAGTTTTTCCCCTATTCTAAATTCAGAATAGTGATTTATATTTCTTTTCTATCGTATCAGTTCTCTTTGATAATCATTGTTCATATACACTGTTACCCATTTATTATCGCTTGTTTCCAATTTCATTTCAATTCTTGATTTACCCAATTTATTGAATTCCCTGTTCATATTTCAATTCCTTTACCCCTGTTACATATACTCTGGTATATCCTGGTATTGGGATATATCAATAGCATGCCGATTGTTTCGGATGCTAAGCCTTGGACTGGATGGTTACTATACGGGCTGGGTTTTACCCAGACCATTATTTAATAGGCCATAGTTGCCTGAGTACTCCTTATGTTGGTTGGGTCTATGCAGTTGGGTATAGATCCGCACTATATTCTGACTGATCAGCAGGTTATAGTGCGTATGTTGGTTCTTGTTTCCAGTCTTGTTCATTTGGTACTCGCCAGCATTGGCAAATTACTATTCTATACAGATTCAGATGGTTGTTCCAACCAGCAGCTTATTGTTTCACTCATTTCTCTTTCTTTATACTATATATATTGTTGCAGGCTTGTTGAGCAATTTTGGCTCATCCCTTTTTATTGTTACTCCTATTGTTTTACAGTTAAGGTAGAGAATGAAACCCATCAGGACCCGCATAGTCAAGAAGCGAGTCAAGCAGCGGGACCCTCTTATACCAAGAGTGTTCCTTCCTATTCCCGAAGAGAGCTTTGAATTGCCAGATCAGGTGTAGCAGGATAAGTAGTAATGTTGGGTTGAATGAAAGTCTTGTGTAGTTTGAATAAAAGTTGTGTAGTGAGATTGTAGATAGAATAAAGTTTTGTAACAAAGAGAGTTCTTGAGACAGGTTTTATTTAGTTGGGTTTGTAATAAAATGTAGTATGTGGTTCTTGTTTTCAAACTCGGACCTTAAAAGATCCTGAATAGTGATAGTTCGGGGTAATTATTATATTTATATTTCGCTTGTGCAGGTTTAGTTGGTAATTGTTGTTAATAATGCCCCAAATCTATACCCCGGATTTGGAGGGTGTTATATAGCAGCCCTATTCTGATCTCCAAAAAGTTCCTTAAGATTAAAGAGCATATCCGAAGCAGTGGCCATAGACTGATGCTGATGCTGCAAAACACCCGACATTGCTGCCAGAATGTAACATCGCGACATCTCATCAGCCTTAATCCATCGTTTATAATACTCTTTCTCATCTTCAGGAGCATCAGCAGCAGGCTGTTCAGGCTTGGGTTCATAAGTGCAAAACTTGTATTCCTCAGCAGTCAACACAATGTCCACGATGGGTGACGTATATATAATTTCTATAACATTCTAGACACGACAAATTACATGCCACGATGGGTGACGTATATATAATTTATATTCGTCTTTATGTTAAATTACCTACAATCAATAATGGAGACCATGGGATTTAATTTCATATTAATTCCCTCTCTCACTTAGAATTTGTTTTATTAAAATTGAGGAATTTTAAAATTAAATGGGGCCCTATGTTGTTATAATTATGTCTAATCATGCATTCAAAATACACACATAATTTTAGCAACATATAACATTTAATTAAAGCAATAAATAAATTTTATGTCCATGTCGTCCTAATTAAGTTAAACATGCAATTTTAAAAGAATTACACACATAATTAACGACATACATAATCAATAAATTAAAGTAATAATTAAAATTTAATGGAAAAAATTAAAATAAATTTTCCACTATTATGGCCCTTGAAAAAAATCCAGCTCTCAAAAAAAATCTGCCCCAAACGCGCCCCGACGCCCCCAGCAGCCCCAGCAGCCCCGACAGCCCCAGCAGTCCCAGCTGCCGCAGCAGCCCCAGCAGCCCCAGCAGCCCCAGCAGTCCCAGCTGCCGCAGCAGCCCCAGCAGTCCCAGCTGCCGCAACGGCCGCAGCGCGTGCGCGCCTGTTGCTTTTCTGTGAGTTTTGTTTTAATTTTGTTCGATCCAAACATCAATAGCAGCCCCTTGTAATCGCACAGCGGAACAAAAAACTACCGTAATTAATTTCCGATTGCACATAACTATTACAAAATACCCGGAACAATTACAAAAAAAATAGATCTAATACAAAACTAATTTTGTAAAATCTATTCTAACACGATCAACCCTCGTGTAAATTATAACCACGATTAAATCACGTGGAAACCAAAAAAAAAATTAACCACGATTAAACCACGTGGGATCCAAACACATAATTAAAATATACATGGCCATAATAGTGGATTAACAACCTGCATCAAAAACAATACAAGCAAAACACTATATACACGCGTATATAATTACGACATGGACATTATATCATAAAACGTAGAACCCATTACCAGGCTCTGATACCAATTGTTGGGAACCACAGACTTAGGGTGTTACTACGTTTTACGATAAAGATTACGAAAAGAGGATTACCTTGTTAATGGTTGATTCCACGCTCTTCTATTGTATTCCCAAATTCCCTTGAGCGAAGTGTGGCCTCCGTCTTCTCAAGTTATCCTCTCTTCTTGCTCCTTGGTGGCTACAATATGTTTTCACACAATTGCCAAGCAAGAAGAGAATAAGAATATATATAGGCTACAATAGGGACCATGGATAATTAGGTTGGGCCTTCTAATTACATCTTGAGCCTAACCCAATATAATTAAATATTAATTCAATCCACTAAAGAATTAATATTTGCACTACCTTTCCTAATACCGTAATTTAATTAATTCGGTTCCAATATTATTTGCTTATTAAATTCCCCATGTTTAAAATATCATATGTCCATTAATTACATAAATTACTGATAATTTATTTAATTAATATCTTTTATCCTTGATCATCCACTAAACCTTTATTTAATTATGCCAGAATAAATTCCACCTGCAGGGTTTCACATAACTAAATCTTTTTGAGCTTTCAAGGGGACATCATTAACCCGAATATTATCAAGACATGGATTCCTTCAATAAATAATATCCACCATGTATATAATTCCATCACCCAAAATATAATGATATAATTCAAAAGAATTATTTCATATATAAATCAAAGCATGTAAATAATATACACGTATCAATTACTATTTTCGGATTAAGAACCTAAGCATTAATAATAACATAGAATCTTAGTTCTCCTTCTTAATCAGTATTAAGGGAACAATTCTAAATTTGATCCTGTTCAATATACACAAAGTATACTAGTATTATTTATTAGTCAATATAAAATAATCTAAATAATACTACAGCCATACCAGTGGATTGTCCAATACCACTTGTGCTGTGAACCTTATTATATTATATAACCGTATTTAACAATCTAATATTCTGTATCCCATTTGATACTAGATTGTGAACAATATATAATATTAGACAACATGTAAACATTCAAATGATTCTCAAATAAACTGGCCAGAAATAAATGTACATACTTCAAATAAATATTTTCAGTATACACTAACAGGAAGAAGAAGCCAGACTTAAATCAGAAAAAATCACATCTAAATCTGAAGCTTCTGGTAAAAAGACACTTCCAAAACTCAAAGGCATTGTGATAAAAGAAAGGACAAATACTGAAGCAACATTGGCTAAATCACAACCACAGATAGATCCAAGATCCAAGGGTAAAGAAAAGGTTGGTGAACCTATCAAGGTTTATGTGCCTCCTGAGAATGAAGAAATCACTGATGAAAGGGATGATCTTGCTCTGACTTCAAGAAAAGTTCTTAAAACAACCTCTGACATGGCTCAAGTTATTCAGAGTCAAGAGACAATAAATTCTGATATTCCAAAGAAGCAAGTAACGTCTGACATAGCTCAAGTTAACTTGATATCAGAAGATAGAACAAAGACACTTCTACCAGGATTCACTAAAGCAAAACAGACTCAACCTTTGAAGACTGCTGCAAGTGGTTTTGAAGCAAGAGTAGTTACTGGAAAGGAAGCAAGAGATAAAACTGGATTGGGAAGTGCTGATGAAAGAAGAATACAAAATACTACCAATGATCCAACTTCCTTGAGTGAATCAGGTATTGGAGCAACTCCTGAGAGATTGAATCAACTAGAATCTGTACAAATGGTTTACCATACCTACTTGAAAGAACACATCTTGTTGTACTTCATGACAGATGGTAGGGTTTATCATATAAGGCAAAATGCCATTCCTTTGAAGTATTTTGAAGAATTGGAGCATGTACTATTCTTACTTCAAGTGGATGACAGATTGACAGGAAGTGCTGCAAACTATTTGAAGGATCAGATTCTGAGACAGAAAAGGCTTTATTCTGTTAAGTCTGATAGCACATATGTTCCAAAGTACAGAGATCACAAGGGTGATATAGTTGAAATGAAGCCCAACACTGCTAAAATTATAACTACCTTTCTGGGTTACAGGGTTGTGGAATTCAATCTTGAGTCTGATAAAGCTTATTTGATCAGACTGGATCAGGATATAAGAAAAGCAAAGATTAATGATCTTAGGGCTGCAATCTTTCAAATTGGTGAAGATAATGCAGAGCTTAAAGATGCTAAAAGGAGAATGATTGATGAACTTAGATATGCTGAGAAATGTTTGTTGAAGAACTATCTCAGAATAACTCCTGACATCAGAGAGATCAAAAGATGAAGCCAAGTCAAGATCTAAAACTGCTTAAATTCTGATATTTGTACAGACTGAAGTTGTCATCAGAAGTTAAATATTGGTAAAGCTTTAAGGACTGTAAGTTGTAGTTATCTAGTCTAATTCACATGCATTTGTACTTAATGTTTTTGACATCATCAAATATCTGTTAAACTTGTATATTATGCTAATTTACAAGTTGGGGGAGATTGTTAGATATATTTAATAATGTCATGGTTAATATGATTTGTGTTTAGTTTTCAGATCTTACTTAAACATGATAAATCAGTACTTACTGGAAGTCAGGACTTAAGGATATCAGTACTTATATTATCAGGAGATAATCATCAGAAGATGGATATCAGAACTTAAGTGCTGAAGGACGTTCAGATAAGGACAGTAGCTGATTAAAGGAAAGAAGATCGAGATAAACATAAGAAGAGATATGCATGAAGAAGGAATTCTATGAAGAATAGAATACTTGGAAGAAAAGATATCTGATTGATATATTTTAGGAAGCAGAATTATATTCCATATCAATTAGCGATTATCTTGTAACTGTGTAGTATATAAACACAGACATATGGTTTACACTATAAGTGTTATCATATTCGAGAAGATTATTCATTGTAACCCTAGCAGCTCTCGTGATATTTGTTCATCACTGAGAGGTAACAGTTCCATACTGTAATAGAGTTTATTGTTTCAATAAAGTTTGTTTTCTGTTACTTGAGATATTAAAGTTCAATTTGATTGTACTTTACACTGTATTCACCCCCTCTACAGTGTGTGTGACCTAACATAGTCAATGTAGGTCATCTTTCTATCAAGAAATTGAATGATAGATTGGAGAAAATTGAAGTGAAAGCATGGTCAAAAAGGAAAAATAATAGAAATGGGAAAGTAGGGATTAAAAAACATAACAACTACACACTTGATAAATTTGCACCAAGAAAAATCTGTGTTAAGTGTAGTAGTGTTAATCATTTATCTGTTAATTGCAAACTTATTATACCAACCCCTATGACTACACCACCTTCATTTCCCAACATGCCTACAATGCCTGTCAATGTTATGTATGCACACAATTTGATTGCACAGTATGCTAACATGCCATTTGCACAAAATCCATATTATGCTGTATTTAGTATGCCACAAATGCCATTTAGCATGCCTTACTGGAATAACATATTTGCACAAAGTATGCCTTTTCATGTTAACCAACCTGTGCATGATAATTCTGCAATGATGAATGGTTTTAAAGGTCCAACTCAAATGACAAAGGAAGAATCTGAACTACCCAATTCAAATGAGGTCAAACCTAAGAAACCAAAGAAAAAGGTTAACAAGGCAGGACCTAAGGAAACTTGGGTACCAAAATCAACTTGATTTGATTTTGATGTGTGCAGGGAAATAGAAAGAATCTTTGGTATCTAGATAATGGTTGCTCAAGGCACATGACTGGAGATTCTACCCTACTTACTGGTTTTAAAGAAAGAGCTGGCCCAAGTATTACTTTTGGAGATGACAACAAGGGTTATATTGTGGGATATGGCTTGATTTCAAAAGATAATGTCATCATTGAGGAAGTTTCCCTAGTGGATGGTCTCAAGCATAATTTTTTGAGTATCATCCATCTTTGTGATAGGGGCAACTCAGTTACTTTTAATGCAGAAGCCTGTGTTGTGACTTACAAGAAGAGCAACAAAGTCGTTCTCACTGGTGTGAGAAAAGGAAATGTGTATCTAGATGACTTCAAATCAACAAATGCAGAATCTGTAACTTGTCTTCTCAGTAAAGCAAGTCAAGATAAAAGTTGGCTATGGCACAATAAGCTGTCCCATCTAAACTTCAAGACCATGAATGAGCTAGTCAAGAAAGAATTAGTTAGAGGTATTCCTCAAGCGGAGTTTTCAAAGGATGGATTGTGTGATGCCTGCCAGAAAGGAAAGCAGATTAAAGCATCATTCAAAAAGAAGCTTGATTCAACAATTGAAGAACCTTTATAACTATTGCACATGGATTTATTTGGACCAGTCAATGTGTTGTCCATCTCAAGGAAAAGATATTGCCTAGTAATTGTAGATGATTTCTCAAAGTTCTCTTGGACATATTTTCTAAAATCCAAATATGAAACTAGTGAAATCATCATCAATCATATAAGGCAAGTCAACAATCATCCTGATTTCAAAGTAAGAAGAATATGGAGTGACAATGGAACTGAGTTCAAAAATTATGTGATGAGATTATTTTGTGAAGAGAATGAGATTATGCATGAGTTTTCCGCAACTAGAACCCCACAACAAAATGGAGTGGTAGAAAGGAAAAACAGATCTCTTATTGAAGCTGCAAGGACAATGCTAGAAGAAGCAAAGTTACCAATATATTTTTGGGCTGAAGCTGTGAATACTGCATGCTACACTCATAATATTTCTTTGGTCAATCAAACAAAATGCATGACACCCTACCAATTTTTCAAGAATAGGAAGCCAACTCTAAATTTTCTTCATGTCTTTGGATGCAGATGCTACATTCTAAGGAATTAAACTGAACAGCATGGAAAGTTTGATGCTAAAGCAGATGAAGGAATTTTTGTTGGATATGTTGTTGGAAAAGCATATAGAGTCTACAATCTTAGAACAAACATTATTATGGAATTTGTACATGTTGTGTTTGATGATAAGAAGATTGAAGGACTAAAAGATGAAGGTTTCCATGATAGCCTCAAATTTGACAATGTTGAGATAATCTGTGATGACGGTGATGATGATAGTGATCAAGAAATAGTGGCTAAGGATAATGCATAAAAGTCTATCTCCAATGATGCACAAAATTCAGCATCATTCGAGGTACAAAATGCATCATCCGTCGGAACAATCAGAGAAGCTGAGAGTCAAAATAGATCACATACATAAAGAACTCCTTCTTCAAATCAAAGATCCACAAACTCAGGGGGAGTTACTTCTAATCAAAACTCAGTCTCACATCAAGACAACAATGAGGCCTCTTCATCTAGAACTAATCTACCTCAACAAAGAAACTGGACTAGAGATCACCCATTTGAACTGATCATTGGTTATGTGTCCTGAAGAGTGCAAACAAGGAAAGCAACTCAAAAGGAATGTCTATATAGTAACTTTCTCTCAAAGGAAGAACCAAAGAGGGTAGAAGAAGCTCTGTTGGATCCTGATTGGGTTTTAGCTATGCAAGAGGAGCTAAACCAATTTGAGAGGAATAAATATGAAAGCTGGTACCCAAGCCTAAAGGAAGAAATCCTATTGACACTAAGTGGGTATTGTTAGATATATTTGTGATGTCATGTCTAATCTGATTTGTTTAGTTTCAGAACTTAACTGGAAATCAGAACTTACTGAAGACATGAAGTTATCAGAACTTAAGCCATCAGGACTTACATCAGAACTTAAGTGCGGATACACTTCAGGGATGAAAAGCGGCTGATTTACAGGAGAGGATCTGGATTAAACAAAAGAAGATATGCTTGGAGAGTTGTACAGCTACAGGACTACAGTAGATAATCTCTGATTGATGTATTTTAGGAAACAGAACATATCATATCAATTAGGAGATATCTTGTAACTGTGTAGTATATAAACACAGATTAAGGTTTACACTATATGTGTTATCATTCATGAGAATATTATTTATTGTAACCCTAGCAGCTCTTAGTGATATCATACATCACTGAGAGAGTAGATTAAACACATTGTAACAGAGTTTGATATATTGGATAAACTTGTTTTATGTTACATACTTGTGTTTATAATCGAATTGATTGTAGATACTATATTCAACCCCCTTCTATAGTATCATTGAGGACTAATAAGTGGTATCAGAGCCAATCTGTTAAGATTATGAATAGTTAAGATCCAAACAAACAATCAATCATGTATGATCAATCAAAAACACAAGATCCTCAAGAACCTGTAAAGGTTCAACCCATTCAAAACACCAGTAGATATAAAACCATTAGGGTTCCTATGCTCAAGGTGTCTGAGTACCCTGTATGGAGTGTGAAGATGGCCATGTTTCTGGAATCTACAGATCCACAATATTTAGACAGAATTTATGATGGTCCACACAAGCCCACAAAGCTTTCTGTTGTAGTTGGGAATGAGCCACAAAAGATGATTCCCAAAGAAAAGAGAGAACTCACCACTGAAGACATCTCTTCACTAGGCAGGGATGTAAAAGTAAGACCCTTGCTTCATAGTGCACTTGACAATGTCATGTCAAACAGGGTGATTGGATGCAAGACTGTAAAAGAAATCTGGGATGCATTGGAAGTGAGATGTCAAGGAACCAATGCCATAAAAAAGAACATGAAGGTAATACCCACACAGGAGTACGAGCACTTTGACTCAAAATCTGATGAGTCAGTAACTGATATATATGACAGATTCACAAAGATGTTGAATGATCTGTTACTAGTTGATAAGGAATATGATCCAGAAGATTCAAATCTGAAATTCCTACTAGCTCTTCCTGAAAAGTGGGATTTGAAAGCTACTACAATAAGAGACAATTATGAACTTGCTGTTATGTCTCTTGATGAAATCTGTGGGATGCTCAAGACTCATGAACTTGAGATGGAACAAAGAAAGAAGAGGCATGGAGGGAAGTCTAAGACAGTTGCTTTAAAGACTGAAGAAAAGCCAATTGTCTCTAGGAAGGCAAAAGGAAAGGCTCTCATCATACAGTCTGATTCAGAGTCATCAGATTCTGATGATGATGATTCAGAACCTGAAAATTTATCTAAATTGGATGTTGATGCAGAGATGATGCAACTGTGTGCTCTTATGGTGAAGGGTATCACAAAGATAGCCTACAAGAAATTCAGAAAGGGTAAGAAGTTTTCCAGGAAAGGTGGAAGTTTTGACAAGAAAGGGTTCAGAAAGACTGAAGGCAAAGGAGGAAAGTCTGACAGAGGAGACAACTCAAATGTCAAATGCTACAATTGTGGTGAAAGAGGCCACATCTCTCCTGATTGCAAGAAAGGAAAAGGTGATAAAGGCTAGGCACTTATCACAAAGAAGAAAAACTGGGCAAACACTTCAGAATCTGAAGAAGAGGTGAACTATGCCTTAATGGCAAATGCTGATAGCAGTTCTGATGTTGCTGAACTAAAGGTACCTCTATCAACTCTTACTTTTGATACAGAAGATATTACAGAGTTGAGATTATTTCTGAAAAATATTTATATTTGCTATAAAGTCAAACTTTAGAGAATGAATGATTAAAATCTGAAAATCTAAAGTACAAAAACAGAAATAGCTATCTTGAAGAAGAGTTAGTCAAGATGAACACTATTCAGATAGAGAGAGATAATGCTGTGTATGTGAAGAATGAATTACTTAAACTGAATGATTATCTAAAAACTAAAATAGAAAAAGAAAGAGAAATCATCAGGACTTGGACTAACTCAGGCAAAATAACTCAGAAAATTCTAAGTAGTGGAAACTGAAAAGAGGGGTTAGGTTATAAAGATGGTAAAAGTGAGAAAGGGACTTTGCCAATTAAGCCAATTGCTATCAAACAGACTGAAAAGCCAAAGGTAATTCATGTTAAATTTGTTGCAAAAACTTTTGTGTCTGATTCTGAAGAGATGAAAGACTCTAAAACAGAAGTCAAAGAAAAGTCAACTTCCGACAAATTAAAACAGGATAAACCAGCTTTGGTAAACATTGACTTAATGACAAAGAAGCAGCTTAAGTGTAAGCTAAAATAGATTAAAAATGTGAACAAGGTAAAGGAGGCTAGGAAAAATAGGAATGGAAAGGAAGGTGTGAATAAAAGTAATAATTATATGTCTGTTCCTAATGCTCCTAGAAAGAAATGCTATAATTATGGAAACTCTAACCATCTTGCTTCTTTTTGCAGGAAAAATAAAGATATAAACTTTTTACCTCCTAGATCAGGAGTTAAGAGTCAGTCTGCTACGTTTAAACCATAAAATCCTTATTTTCATTGCAGTAGTTTATGACATTCTATTTATACTTGTAAGGAATATCATATTTTGTACTATGATTATTATGAAATAAAACCTTCTTTAAAGAAAATTAGTGTAATTCTTTCTAGTGTAAATTCTGATGCAAAGTCTGATATAAAGTCTGATAAAAAACATGTTAGCATAAACTCTGAAACTAAATCCGCTGCAAATGCTAACAAACTTATCAAGGCCAAAGGATCCAAGCAAGTCTGGGTCCTTAAAACTAATCATTAGTGGTCTTTGTGATTGCAGGGAAATAGAAAAAACATCCTGGTTCTGGACAGTGGATGTTCAGGACATATGACTGGAAATAAAGCCCTGCTATCAGATTTTATGGAGAAAGCTGGCCCATGAGTTTCTTATGGAGATGGCAACATGGGAAAAACTCTGGGATATGGCAATATCAATCTTGGGAATGTCATAATTGAATCAGTAGCTCTTATCTCAGGACTTAAACACAATCTGCTAAGTGTGAGTCAAATCTGTGACAGAGGTTATCATGTGGATTTCTTTGAAGAACACTGTGAAGTTTTAAGTAATTTTACAGGCAAAGTGGTTCTAAAAGGTTACAGACATGGTAACATATATGAAGCAAGACTTTCAACAAATTCTGATGGTTCTGCAATCTGTTTGTTGAGTAGAGCATCAATTGAAGAAAGCTGGAATTGGCACAAGAGACTCTCTCATTTAAATTTCAACAACATAAATGAGCTAGTCAAGAAAGATCTTTTGAGAGGTCTGCCAAAATCAATATTTTCTCCTGATGGTCTTTGTGACTCATGTCAAAAGGCAAAACAAAGAAAATCTTCATTCAAGAGCAAAACTGAATCTTCAATTCTTGAGCCTTATCACTTACGACATGTTGATCTATTTGGTCCAGTCAATGTCATGTCTATTGCAAAGAAGAAATATGCTATGGTTATAGTGGATGAGTTCACAAGATACACTTGGGTGTATTTCTTGCACAAGTAGAATGAAACTACATCTACTCTAACTGATCATGTAATACAGATGGATAAGTTAGTCAAAGATTCTATTAAAATAATAAGAAGTGATAATGGCACTGAGTTCAAGAATTCAATCATGGAAGAGTTCTACAAAGAGCAAGGAATAAAGTAGGAATTTTCTGCACCTGGAACTCCACAGCAGAATGGAGTTGTAGAAAGAAAGAACATGACTCTTATTGAAGCTGCACAAACTATGCTTGATGAAGCAAAGCTACCAACCTATTTTTGGGCTGAAACTGTGTAGCCAGCTTATTTTACACATAATTCTACACTCATAAACAAGCATGGAAAAATACCATATGAGATGGTGAAGAAAAAGAAGCCAAATCTGAAATACTTTCATGTATTTGGATGCAAGTGTTTTGTTCTTAAGACTCATCCTGAACAGCTGTCAAAATTCGTTCTAAAAGCTGATGAAGGAATTTTTGTTGGATATCCACTTTCCACAAAAGCCTTCAGAGTCTACAATTTAAGAACAAGGGTTGTCATGACATCTATCAATGTATCTTTTGATGATAAAAAGATTAATGGACTTCAATATTTCAATGATTATGATCAGCTGAGATTTGAAAATGAAGATGTAAATTCTGATTCTGTAAATTCTGATGACCTAAATCCTGATCCTGTAAGTTATGACGGGTTAAATTTTGATGTCATTAAAACTGTGGTAATTGCTCCAAAGGAAAATGCACCTGTTCAGGGGGAGCAAGCTGATGATTATACCACATCTTAAGACTCTCAAGAAGCATCAGAACCAGTCACTGGCTCTTCAAGTTCTGATTCATCAAGTTCTGATGAGCCAAATTCTGACAATTCTAGAAACACTAATTCTTCAATTCCTAAAGGATCCAGCTCAAATTATGGAATGTCAGAGAGCATAACTTCAGGGGGAGCATCAGAAAATGCTGATGGAGACAACATGAATCATGAGGGAGGATCCAGTTCTAGAAATCAACTTCCATATGCAAGGAAGTGGACTAAATCACACACACCTGACTTAATAATTGGAGATCCTGAAGTAGGTGTCAGAACTAGAATAACAACAACAAATGAATGTCTCTATCATTCCTTTCTATCTCAGACAGAACGAAAGAAAGCGGAAGAAGCTCTTCAAGATGCTGATTGGGTGCAAGTAATGCAGGAAGAGTTAAATGAATTTGAAAGAAATAAAGTCTGGACCCTAGTACCAAGATTAAAGGACATATCAATTGTTGGTACAAAATGGGTGTTCAGAAATAAAACTGACAGTGATGGCATAATAACAAGAAACAAGGCAAGGTTGGTTGGTAAATGTTACTCTCAATAGGAGGGTATTGACTATAATGAAACATTTGCTCAAGTTGCTAGATTGGAAGCCATAAGAATCATTTTGGCTTATGCTGCTCACAAGAAGTTTAAAGTCTTTCAAATGGATGTAAAAAGTGCTTTTCTCAATGGAGAATTGGAAGAAGATGTATATGTTGAACAACCTCCAGGCTTTGTAGATCCAAAATTTTCAAATCATGTGTACATGCGTAACAAGTCACTTTATGGCCTTATGCAAACTCCTAGAGTATGGTATGAGACTCTGGCTCAATTCCTTCTGGAAAGTGGATTCCACAGAGGCACAATTGGCAATACTTTGTTCTACCTCAACCATGGAAATGACTTACTTTTGGTACATATATATGTTGATGATATCATCTTTGGCTCTACAAATACAAAACTTTGTGAAATATTTTCCAAGTTAATGCAGTCAAGATATCAAATGAGTATGATGGGAGAGTTGGGTTATTTTCTGGGATTTCAAATCAAACAAACTGAAGAAGCTACTTTTATCAGTCAATCCAAGTACACCAGAAATCTACTCAAGAAATTTAGAATGCAAGATAGTTCTACTACATCAACTCCCATGGACACTGCCACCAAGTTAGATAAAGATACTGGAGCATCAGTAGATATTACTAACTACAGAGGTATGATTGGCTCTTTACTCTATTTAACTCCAAATAGACCAGATATCATGTATGCTACCTGTCTTTTTGCAAGATTTTAGGCTAATCCAAGAGAACCTCATCTAATAGCTATGAAAAGAATTTTCAAGTATCTAAAGGGTACAACTGATCTAGGATTGTGGTATCCTAGGGAATCAGATTTTAATCTAATAGGTTACTCAGATGCAGATTTTGTAGCATGCAAAATAGACAGGAAAAGCACTAGTGGAAGCTGCCAATTTCTTGGAAGCAGATTGGTTTCTTGGTTTAGCAAGAAACAAAAATCAATTTCCACATCAATTGCAGAAGCAGAATATATTGCTGCAGGAAGCTGTTGTGCACATATTCTGTGGATGAAGAATCAGTTACTGGACTATGGGTTAGAATTTTCTAAAATACCTATTTACTGTGATAATCAAAGTGCTATTGCTATGACAGGAAATCCAGTTCAACACTCAATGACAAAGCACATCAGCATAAGGTACCATTTCATAAGGGAACATGTGATGGAAGGTGCAGTGGAATTGATTTTGTTCCAACAGATTAACAACTAGCAAATATCTTCACAAAACCACTATGTGAAGCTACTTTTACAAGACTGGTAAATGAACTTCGAATGGTTTCAGGTTCTTTCTCAAAATCTGTTTAGTTTTTATTCTCATACATCAGACTTTATGATCAGTGTTTACAGATTTTCTTATCTCAATGTAATTTGTGCTTAAATTGTAATATATTAAATATTGATTGTTATCTGATGTGATTCTATAAACTCTGAAAGTGTTTTGAATGTTCTGTGACTATTCAATCCAATGAGGATTATCTTGTCAGATGTTGACTTAGTAGTGTTTAACAAACTATGTATCCCATGTTTGAATTAGTTATTTATGTGGAAATCAATAACACAAGCAAATTCTGATTTTGATCTTAGTCAAATTTACTTCCTGTATCTTATTACTAAGTCACAAACTAAATTATTGCTTCTAATCTGTCAAATTCTAATGTCAGTAAATCTTAAGGATGAACTACATGCTTGTTAAGCCTCACTTATCTGAAGGAAAAAAATTGAAATCAGGTACTCCTTTGAGATATAGAGTAAGTATGTGAAAGGGAAGATCTAAGTGCATTGCTGGTATTAAGTAATATGCATTAGAAAAGCAAATTAATTTTTCTTGGTGACTTTTCACATTCTCTGATTACTGGAGAAATATTCTGATAACAACATTAATTCTGATGGCAGTTGTAACTCATTTACAAAGAGGAGCCCTTGTCAAAAGAATTTTAAAAGATGCATAAAATAAGCACAAACAATTGAGGTGGATTCTTGCATAACTTTATTCTACAGTAGACTTCACAATTCAAGACATATTGTTAGATATATTTGATAATGTCATGGCTAATATGTTTTATGTTTAGATTTCAGATCTTATTTGAACAGAACAAATCAGTACTTAACTGATCAGTACTTATACTGGACGTCAGAACTTAAGGGATATCAGTACTTATGTTATCAGGAGATAAGCATCAGGAGATAGATATCAGAACTTAAGTGTTGAAGGATGATCAGATAAGGACAGTAGTTGATTAAAGTTAAGAAGATCAAGATAAACATAAGAAGAGATATGCATGAAGAAGGAATTCCGTGAAGAATGGAATACTTGGAATAGAAGATATCTGATTGATATATATTAGGAAGCAGAATTATATTCCATATCAATTAACGATTATCTTGTAACTGTGTAGTATATAAACACAGACATAGGGTTTACACTATAAGTGTTATCATTATCGAGAATATTATTTACTGTAACCCTAGCAGCTCTCGTGATATTTTGTTCATCACTGAGAGATAACAGTTCCAGATTGTAACAGAGTTTATTGTTTCAATAAAGTTTGTTTTCTGTTACATAAGTTCTTGAAGTTTGATTTGATTGTAATAAACACTGTATTCACCCCCTCTACAGTGAAAGTGTGACCTAACAAGTGGTATCAGAGCCTTCTGTTAACACACATACAGTTAAAGATCCAAACACAATCATGTCTGACACAGAAACTCCAACTAAGCCTACCAAAACTGAGGAATCATCAAAGACATCAACTCAGAGTCGATATGAGACTATCAGAGTTCCCATATTGAGACCATCTGAATATCCCATATGGAAGGTAAGGATGACCATGTTTCTGGAAGCAACAGATCCAGAATACCTTGATAGAATCAAGGAAGGGCCTCACAAACCTACCAAGCTCGCTGTTGTAGTTGCAGGTGAAGCAGCAAAGACCGTACCAAAGGAAAAGAGTGATTACACTGCTGAAGATATAGCATCTATTGCTAAGGATGCCAAGGTACGACACTTATTGCATAGTGCCATTGATAATGTAATGTCAAACAGGGTAATCAACTGCAAGACTGCTAAGGAGATATGGGATGCACTGGAGACAAGGTGTCAAGGAACTGAAACAGTTAAGAAGAACAGGAAGACAATACTCACTCAAGAGTATGAACACTTTGACTCTAGGACTAATGAGTCATTGACTGATGTATATGATAGATTTGTCAAACTCTTGAATGACTTGTCATTAGTAAATAAGGAGTATGATCTTGAAGATACAAACCTTAAATTCCTGTTAGCTCTTCCTGAATGTTGGGATTTGAAGGCAACAACAATAAGAGACAACTACAATCTTGATGAAACAACTCTTGATGAAATCTATGGAATGCTCAAGACTCATGAACTTGAGATGGAACAAAGAAGCAAGAGGAAAGGAGGAAAGTCAAGGACAGTTGCTCTCAAGGCTGAAGAGGAATCCCCCAAACCACCTTCCTCAAAGAAAGACAAGGGTAAAGCTCTTATCATAAAGTCTGATACTGAGTCATCAAGTTCTGAGAGTGATGATGACTCAGATTCTGAAAGCTTGCCTGAAACTGATGCTGATGAGGAGATGATGAAGCTGTGTGCTCTTATGGTGAAAGGAATCACAAAGATTGCATACAGGAAGTTCAGGAAGGGAAAGAAGTTTTCCAGAAAAGGCATAAGTTCTGATAAGAAGAATTTCAGAAGATCTGAAGGAAGAGGAGGAAAGTCTGACAGAGGAGATTACGCTAATGTTAAATGTTATAATTGTGGTGAGAAAGGCCATATATCTCCTGATTGCAAGAAGACCAAGAGTGACAAAGGCAAAGCTCTTGTCACAAAGCAGAAAAGCTGGACAGACACCTCAGAATCTGAAAGTGAGGAGAACTATGCATTGATGGCAAATGCTGATAAATCAAGTTCTGAGAGCAGTTCTGAAGCTGCTGAAACAAAGGTACCTCAGACTACTTATGCTTTTCATACTGATGATATTAATGAGTTGAGAAGATATCTTAAAACCATGTTTGTTAGTTATAGAGATCAAACTTTAACATGTGAAAGATTAACTTCTGAAAATCTTGCTTTTAGGAAAAGAAATGATTTCTTAGAAAAAGAGTTAGTCATGTTCCATCAAACTCAGCAGGATAGAGATGATGCTTTTTATGTTAGGGATGAAGTGCTAAAAATGAATGAATCTCTAAAAACTGAGTTAGAAAAGGAGAGAGAGATTATCAGAACTTGGACTAACTCTGGCAAAACAACTCAAAATTTGCTAAGCAGTGGAAACTGGAAAGAGGGCTTAGGCTATGGAGAAAATAAAAATGAAAAAGGAACTGTAGAAATTAAGCCTGTTGATAAGCAAAAGCCGAAGTTAAAACCTGTTAAGTTTGTAACTGAAAAATCTGAAAATGAGAAATCAGAAGTTAAAAAGGAATTAGCTTCTGACAAACTAAAACAGGAAAAGACAGCTGAAGTTAACATAGGCTTAATGACAAAGAAGCAGCTTAAACATAAGCTGAAAGATGTTAAGAATGCAAACAAGGTAAAATCACCTAGGAAAAACAGGAATGGAAAGGAAGGTGTGAATAAAAGCAATAACTATAAATCTGTTCCTGATGCTCCTAGGAAAGCTTGTCATAACTGTGGAAGTTCTAACCATCTGGCTTCTTTTTGCAGGAAGAATAAGAATATTAACTCCTTATCTACAAAATCAGGAGTTAAGAGTCAGTCTGTTAGATACAAACCACAAGATCCTTGTTTTCATTGTGGTAGTTTATGGCATTCCATTTATACTTGTAAGGAATATCATAGTTTGTACTATGATTATTATCAAATAAAACCTTCTTTAAAGAAAGTTTCTGTTGTTCCTTCTAGTGTAAATTCTGATTCAAAGACTGGTAGTATAAGTTCTGATAAGAAAACTGTTAACATAAAATCTGATGCTAAATCCGCTGCAAATGTTAACAAACCTAAAAAGGCCAAAGGATCTAAGCAAGTCTGGGTCCTTAAAACTAATAATTAGTGGTCTTTTTGATTGCAGGGCAACAGGAAAAATATTTTAGTTCTGGACAGTGGATGTTCAGGACATATGACTGGAAATAAGGCCCTGCTATCAGACTTTGTGGAGAAAGCTGGCCCAAGTGTTTCTTATGGAGATGGCAACATTGGAAAAACTTTGGGATATGGCAATATCAATCTTGGGAATGTCATCATTAAAGATGTAGCTCTGGTCTCAGGACTTAAACACAACTTACTGAGTATAAGTCAAATCTGTGACAGAGGTTATCATGTTGATTTCTTTGCAGAACATTGTGAAATAGTTAGTAAATCTAAAGAAAAAATTGTTCTGAAGGGATTCAGGCGTGGTAACATTTATGAAGCTAAGCTTTCAACAAGTTCTGATGGTTCTGCAATCTGTTTAGTGAGTAGAGCCTCAACTGAAGAAAGCTGGAATTGGCACAAGAAACTCTCTCATTTAAACTTCAACAAGATAAATGAACTGATCAAGAAAGACCTTGTGAGAGGACTGCCAAAATCAGTGTTTGTTCCTGATGGTCTTTGTGACTCATGTCAGAAGGCTAAACAAAGAAAATCTTCGTTCAAGAGCAAGACTGAATCATCAATTCTTGAGCCTTATTATCTACTTCATGTTGATCTATTTGGTCCAGTGAATGTCATGTCTATTGCAAAGAAGAAATATGCATTGGTCATAGTAGATGAGTTCACCAGATACACATGGGTGTATTTCTTGCACACAAAAAGTGAAACTGCATCTATCCTGATTGATCATGTCAAACATCTGGATAAATTGATCAAAGATTCTGTGAAAATTTTGAGGAGTGATAATGGCACTGAATTCAAGAATCTGATAATGGAAGAGTTCTGCAAAAATCATGGAATAAAGCAGGAATTTTCTGCTCCTGGAACTCCACAGCAAAATGGAGTTGTTGAAAGGAAGAATAGAACTCTCATTGAAGCTGCACGAACAATGCTTGAAGAAGCAAAGCTTCCAACCTATTTCTGGGCTGAAGCTGTGCAGACTGCTTGTTTTACTCAAAATGCAACACCCATTAACAAGCATGGAAAAACACCATATGAGATGGTGAAGAACAAGAAGCCAAATCTCAAATACTTTCATATATTTGGATGTAAGTGTTTTGTTCTCAAGACTCATCCTGAACAGCTATCCAAGTTTGATCTAAAAGCTGATGAGGGAATCTTTGTTGGATATCCACTTTCTACAAAAGCCTTCAGAGTCTATAATTTGAGAACAAAAGTGGTCATGGAATCTATCAATGTCTCTTTTGATGACAAGAAGATCACTGGACTTGAAGATTGCATTGATCATGATCAGCTGAGATTTGAAAATGAAGATTCATATTCTGATACCTCAAGTCCTGACAGTCTAAGTCCTGATACTGTAAATTCTGATGGATTAAACTCTGATGTTATTGAAACTGTGGTGACTACGTCAAAGGAAGATGCACCAATGAAGGGGGAGCATACTCAAGATATTATCACATCTCAAGAAGCATCAGAACATACATCTGGCTCTTCAAATTCTGATTCGTCAAGTTCTGATAAGCCAAGTACTGACAGTACTGAAAATCTAAATACTGAAGGATCCAACTCAGAGAGCATAGTTTCAGGGGGAGCATCAGAAAATGAAACCGAAGACAGCATGAATCATGGGGGAGCATCCAGTTCTAGAGAAAATCTTCCATCTGCAAGGAAGTGGACAAAATCACATACACCTGATTTGATAATTGGAAATCCTGAGGCAGGTGTCAGAACTAGAACAGGTACTTCGAATGAATGTCTTTACAATTCTTTTCTCTCTCAGTCTGAGCCAAAGAAAGTGGAAGAAGCTCTTCAAGATGCTGATTGGGTGCAAGCAATGCAGGAAGAGTTGAATGAATTTGAAAGAAACAAAGTCTGGACCTTAGTGCCAAGACCTAAGAATAGATCGGTTGTTGGTACAAAGTGGGTATTCAGAAACAAAACTGACAGTGATGGCATAATTGTAAGGAACAAGGCAAGGCTGGTTGCAAAAGGATATTCTCAACATGAGGGAATTGACTATGATGAAACATTTGCTCCAGTTGCTAGGTTAGAAGCCATAAGGATATTCATGGCTTATGCTGCTCACAAAATGTTTACTGTCTTTCAAATGGATGTGAAAAGTGCTTTTCTCAATGGAGAATTGGAAGAGGAAGTATATGTTGAACAACCTCCAGGCTTTGTAGATTCCAAACATCCAGATTATGTCTACAGGCTTGATAAAGCACTTTATGGACTTAAGCAAGCTCCTAGAGCATGGTATGAGACTTTAGCTCAGTTTCTTCTGGAAAGTGGATTCAACAGAGGAACTATTGACAAAACACTGTTCTATCTCAACCATGGCAAGGACTTACTTTTGATCCAGATT
The DNA here is from genome assembly GCF_009905375.1 of Apium graveolens. NCBI lineage: Eukaryota > Viridiplantae > Streptophyta > Magnoliopsida > Apiales > Apiaceae > Apium > Apium graveolens. The sequence goes on along the minus strand of NC_133656.1, from coordinate 42,508,817 downwards.
TATGTTGATGATATTATTTTTGGGTCTCCAAATGACAAACTTTGCAAAAAGTTTGCCCAACTAATGCAGTCAAGATATCAGATGAGTATGATGGGAGAACTCAGTTATTTTCTGGGCCTTCAAGTCAAGCAGAGTGAAGAAGGAACTTTTATTTGTCAATCTAAGTACACCAGAAACTTGCTGAAGAAATTTGGAATGCAAGACTGTTCAAGTGCATCCACTCCCATGGCCACTGCAACAAAACTGGATAAGGATACTGGTAATTCAGTAGATATTACTGATTACAGAGGTATGATTGGCTCACTTCTCTATCTAACTGCTAGTAGACCAGATATCATGTTTGCTACCTGTCTTTGTGCAAGATTTCAAGCAGATCCAAGAGAACCTCACTTAACAGCTGTAAAAAGAATCTTTAAGTATCTTAAAGGAACAGCTGATCTAGGATTATGGTATCCTAGAGAATCAGATTTTAAATTAATAGGTTACTCAGATGCAGATTTTGCAGGTTGCAAAATTGACAGGAAAAGCACAAGTGGTAGCTGCCAATTTCTTGGAGGCAGGTTGGTTTCTTGGTATAGCAAGAAACAAAAGTCAATTTCCACATCAACTGCAGAAGGAGAGTATATTGCTGCAGGAAGCTGCTGTGCACAGATTCTTTGGATGAAGAATCAGTTACTGGATTATGGGTTAACATATTTCAAAATCCCTATTTACTGTGATAATCAAAGTGCTATTGCTATGACAGGTAATCCAGTTCAACACTCTATGACAAAGCACATCAGCATCAGGTACCATTTCATCAGGGAACATGTGGATGAAGGTACAGTGGAATTGCATTTTGTTCCCACAGATCAACAAGTAGCAGATATCTTCACAAAACCACTGTGTGAAGCTACCTTTACAAAATTGGTAAATGAACTTGGAATGATTTCAGGTTCTTTCTCTAAATCTGCTTAAACTTGTTCTATGTTATCAGACTTTATGATCAGTATTTACAGAATTAATCTCTTTGTATATTCTGTGCATTAATTGATAAATGTCTTTAAGTACTGACTGTTGTCTGATATATGTTTCTAAACTCTGATAAGTGATATGTCTGTTTCAGTAACTATTCAATCCTATGAGGATAACTGTGCTAGATACTGATCTAGTAATCTTCAATAAACAAATGATCCCATGAAAGAAGTAATTATTTCTGTGGAAATCTTATGACACAAGCAAATTCTGATACTTGAGCTTAGTTTAGTTTACTTTATTCATCTTATTACTAAGTCCCAAATTAGAATAATGCTACTCATCTGTTTAAGTTCTGATTCTAATAAAACTGCTGAATGTACTAAGTGCTGATAAACCTCACTTATCAAAAGAAGAAGAACAAGAATCAAAAAAAAAAATCAGGTACTCCTTTGAGATCTAGAGTAAAAATGTGAAAGGGACGACCCAAGTGCATTGCTGGTATTAAGTAAATATGCATTAGAAAAGCAAAATATTTTCTTGGTGACTTTTCACACTCTATGATTACTGGAGAAATACTCTGATAATAGCATAAATTCTGATAAGCAGTCGTGACTCACTTACACTGAGAAGCCACTGTAAAAGAGAATTTTAAAGATGCATAAAATTAGCACAAAAACAGTTGAGGTGGACTCATGCATGAACTCATTTATCAGTAGGTTTCAGGATAATGACAGCTCTTTAGCAAAATTTTAATTATGACTTATTTCTAAGATGTACTGAAGTAGATCAGACTTTACTCTTTGTCTGTTATTTAGCTTAATGCACACACTAATCACTCCATCTGAATGATGAAAATTTCTGTGGTGGTCTATGTTATTTTAGATAAACAGTCATTGTGTCATTTTTGCACAAATTCTGAGGACATGTTTTAGTTACACGTTCTGATGATTAAGTTCTGACGTTCATAACTAAGAACTTGTATGAGTATTTACTAAGATGAGCATTCCTTTTTCGAGTTAAGAACTTATGTTCTGATGACTGTTAAGTTCTGGTATAGGTCTAAGTTCTGATTTCTCAGTCTAATCCTTTACTTGGCTTATCCTTGAATGAAATTTAATAACAGTCTCAGTTTGTACTCGCATATGTTGAAGTGGAAGATTAATAATCACTATGATTAGGATTAATGGTTTTGTACTTGAACAGTCCACTGTTTCTTGTGTCTTGTGCGGTCTAGACCATGATTCCTCTTTCCAATGACTGTTATTCTTTTTCAAAGTCTAGGGAGACGAGGTAGAATTAATTCTACCTGTCAGCATTAAATATCTTCGCGTCTCCTGGCATTCTCTTGCCTATATAATCAGCCACTTCACTTTAGCCCTTTCATCAATTTTTCTCACAATCGTAACTTCATATTCTTTTTCAAAAGCATCATGGTTCGATACAACATGTTTTTGAATTACCAAAATTTTCATATGGAGCTTAGCTGCGCCGACTGGCAGCAGGAGTGGCATGTAACTGCCATTCCTGAAGAGATATGGGGCTCTGTCCCACAGGCGGTGCTGAACCAACTTCTGTTCTTCGAGATGGACTACCAGCTTCATCTTGATCGATTGGAGGCGGAACGGCGGGAAGCTATCCGTCAGCAAGAGCGAATCATTCGACTCGCTATCTTGTTTGTCGAAGATAGGAAGAGGAAGATGACTTAATCTCATCTTCTTCCTGTTCTTCTTCATCCTCGGCTTTGTCAGGCTTCTTAGCTAGGACTAAAGCTGTTGACGTTAGGATTAGAAGCTTAGGGAAAATCTTGTATTGATGTAATTTCTATTTCATATATGTATTGACTTGATATATTAATGAAAACTGTTTTTACTTCAAGATTTTGTCTCTGAGTTATTTTATCTTGTGTTGTTAAATCCTGCTTGATATTCTGATGACCATTTAAAATTTGTCTTTATTTAAGTTCTGATTCTTTGTCAGCACTTATTCATCGAAATTATCTCGGTCATTTTTAACATGATTCATTTTCAGAATATTAATGTTGCAGTGAAAAATAATTCAATCAGTGCTAACGGTTTAAATTTTGAATTAAAACTGTGTCTCTTGATAAATGAAATGGTTTTTCCTTGAAACAAGGCAACTGGGTAAGTAATCATTCCTGTTTTCTTGAGCCCAGTAACTATCCGTTATTACTGCATGTCTGACAGGTGTCCAACGGTAACATTTTTTTCAGAGTATAAGAACAACAGAGAGAAGATTTCTTTAATCTTTTATTTTCTTTATACTTTATCTCTCTTCTTACTTTTACTCTCTTTCTCATTCTTTCTCACGTTGGTTTCTCATACAGACATTATCTCAAACACCTAACAGGCATACTTGAATTTCAATATTTTTTCACATGGCACCAAAGGATTTAATCATTGATGGAGCAAAGTTTGTTCCAAACAACTATGCTGCAATTCTTGATCATGCTGAAGCTCCATCTGAATTGCATTTTATGCAAGATCTTCTTGCACATAGTGAGGTTGGGTATGCCTTAACTCAGCCTGAATTATTTTCAAGTCAACAAGTTCTGCGGTTCTGGAGGACTGGAGTTTTTGATGATGGTGGTAAACGAGGAACTCCCAGTATTATCTTCCAAGTGGGTGATTCATCCTATGTAGTCACTCCTGGTACAGTACGAAGAGCATTACATCTTCCAGAAGATTGTACCTTCTCTATACCAGAGGAATCAGAACTTCGGGGGTTAATGACTGATTTGGGATATGAAAAGAGTCTGACGAAACTTGGACAGTTGAAACGGGCTAATATCAGAAGAGAATGGAGTTTCTTCTTCGATTGCATCACCAAGGCTTTTGGCAACAAGTGTTCAAATTTTGATGCCATCCCAATTCTGAGTCAGCACATCGGGTATGCTATTATCCATCAAACTCATTTTGATTTTGCAACTGGAATAATTGGTTTTATTGGGGATAGGATGACAGAGGATCGAGATGTTGTTTATTTTGCTAGATTCTGTCAACTTATTTATACGTATTGTACTGCTGAACCCCAGTTAGTCAGCACTCAAACCCCACCTTTTAAGGTTGCAAAAAGGTACTTTAACGACCTGATAAATGCTGACACAAAGAAATCAATGGTGAGACAATTACAGATCCCTCAGTCTGTGAAACAGATTCTGGTAAATGCTGATCCTGCTACTTACAAATCTGTTTACTCAAATGTTCAACCAACTCACCATAACCAAAATCCATCAACCTCAGTACCTACCTCTCATTCTACTCAACCTACCCTCAGAACTTATCTCAAATCCTATCTCTCCACTTCACAGACTGCTCAACCTTCTTCTTCAGCACCTACTGTGAAGCCTACATCCTCTAAACCAAAGAGAACAAAGACTGTTTCTCACACATCTCAGAAGAAGAGGAGGATCACCTTGAGAGATGACTCAGATTCTGAGGAACCGATTCCTTCTTCAGAACCTGTGGTAAATGAAGCTGAGAAGGCAGCTTCTCAGAAGGATTCTGCAATTGGGGGTTCTAGGCTTCTCAAGAGGCTTAGACGTATGACGGTTCCTGAAACTCCCAAGGAATCCAAATCAACAAGGAAGTACAAGAAACAGAGGGCACAAAGGCCAGTTTCAGATGATGAGGAGGAAGCAGCTAAGGAAGGGGATCAGGAATCTCTGATCTCACAAGACAAGGAATTTGCTCCAGTCACTTCTTCTCCATCAACTCCATCTCAGGAACCTGTATCTGACAAGGCTAATTCACCTTCTATGTCTCTTGTTGATCCAGGCACAAGTGCTGAAATTGATATTCAGAACCTGGTTGTGCCTGAAATACTTTTCTTAGAAGCTCCAACAACAAATAATCCTTCCACAACACCTGTTACTGATGCTGTTCAAACTCCTGAGTTATCACTAACACCTTCTCTGCATCAAGATGCTGATGATCAGATTTTAGGTGAGCATCAGGATATGGCTGTTGATCAGAACTTAGTATCAGATCAGCAATTAGAGGATGTTGAAGCCTCCATTGCTACTCACACAGTTGTCTTATCAGAAGATACTGATTCTCTAAGTTCTGATGCTGCAAATGTTGGAGATACTGGTGAGGCTGCTACAACTGTAGATGCTGATGAAGCAGGTCCTTCAGGATATACTCCTCCACTGACTCTTCCTAAGTCTGAACTGGTAAAGGAGTTTGTTATCAGAGATGCACCAGTACCTTGGAGTGAAACTCCTGCAGGTCAGGAGTGGACTAAGGAATGGAACTCAGTTTCATGTGTTCCAAATGCTTTACATCTTGCTGAGCACTTGACTAAAGATGATGAAATGTTACATTCTGATGATTTTAAAACCCAGCTTAGAGTCACTGCATTGAGTACTAAACATCTACAAGGTCTTCATTCCAACACTCATGCAGAGCTACACAAGATTCAGGAGAACTTTATCAAACAGGAACAAGTTTGGAAAATTGATAAGAAAAAGTTCTTCCAACCTACCATTGACAGGGTTGCTTATATTGAGAAAACTCAAGAGAAGCAACAAGCTCAGATTGATCAAATTCTGACAAATCAAGCTTCTCAGCAATCGCAACTTACTGAAATCCAGACCTCAGTGGAACTACTTATCTCTCTTTTATTACCTGCTGATGCCAAAAAGGGGGAGAAGGTAATTAAGTCCAAATGCAAAACCAACAAGTCACTGCAAGGAAAGGATGATGGAAAACATGACCAAGGAAACTCTGGAATGGGTAGTGGTCATAGTCAAGGTAGAAGGTTTACATCAAGACAAGCTAGTCACAGAACAAGTTCTGATACTGGGAAAAGAATAAGTTCTGCTGCTGGTAAAAGGATAAGTTCTGATGAACTTCTAGATCTTGATGAGGAAATGTCAAGACAGTTATTTCTTCAAGAAAATCCAGGGATGGACTTGGAAAGTTTAAAGGAAGAAGAAGCCAGACTTAAATCAGAGAAAGTCACATCTAAATCCGAATCTTCTGGTAAAAAGTTACTTCCAAAACGTAAAGGCATTGTGATTAAAGAAAGGATACATACTGAAGAAACTTTGGCTAGATCACAACCACAGATAGATTCAAGATCCAAGGGTAAAGAAAAGGTTGGTGAACCTATCAAGCCTTATGTACCTCCTGAGAAAGAAGAAATTACTGATGGAAAAGATGATCTTGCTCTGACTTCAAGAAAAGTTCTTAAAACAACCTCTGACATGGCTCAAGTTGTTCAGAGTCAAGAAATTGTAAGTTCTGATATTCAGATAAGCAAGTAACCTCTGACAGTGCTCAAGTTAACTTGATATCAGAAAATAAATCTAAAACACTCCTACCAGGATTCACTAAAGCAAAACAGACTCAATCTTTGAAGACTACTCCAAGTGGTTTTGAAGCAAGAGTAGTTACTGGAAAGGAAGCTAGAGATAAAACTGGATTGGGAAGTGCTGATGAAAGAAGAGTACACAACACTACCGATGATCCAACTTCCTTGAAGTGAACCAGGTATTGGAGCAACTCCTGAAAGATTGAATCAATTGGAATCTGTACAAATGGTTTACCATACCTACTTGAAGGAACACATCTTGTTATATTTCATGACAGATGGTAGGGTTTATCATATAAGACAAAATGCCATTCCTTTGAAGTATTTTGAAGAATTGGAGCATGTACTTTTCTTACTTCAAGTGGATAACAGAATAACAGAGACTGCTGCAAACTACTTAAAAGAACAGATTCAGAGACAGAAAAGGCTTTATTCTATTAAGTTTGACAGCAGATATGTTCCAAAGTACAGAAATCACAATGGTGATATTGTTGATATGAAGCCTAATACTGCACAGATCAGAACATATCTTGGTATTAAGGGGCTTGAATTCAATCTAGAGTCTAACAAAGCTTATGTCATAAGACTAGATCGGGAGTTGAGAAAAGCAAAGATTAATGATCTCAGAGCTGCAATATTTCAAACTGGTGAAGATACTGCAGAGCTTAAAGATGTCAAACGGAGAATGATTGATGAACTCAGATATGCTGAGAAATGTTTATTGAAGAATTATCTCAGAACAACTCCTGACATCAGAGAGATCAGAAAATGATGAAGCCAAGTCAAAGATCTACAACTACTTAAATTCTGATGTGTATACAGACCAAAGTTGTTATCAGAAGTTGAATTGGTAAAAGCTTTAAGGACTGTAAGTTGTAGTTATCTTGTCTATTTCTCATGCATTTGTACTTAATGTTTTTGACATCATCACATATCTGTTAAACTTGTATATTTTGCTAATTTATAAGTTGGGGGAGATTGTTAGATATATTTGATAATGTTATGGCTAATATGTTTTATGTTTAGATTTCAGATCTTATTTGAACAGAACAAATCAGTACTTAACTGATCAGTACTTATACTGGACGTCAGAACTTAAGGGATATCAGTACTTATGTTATCAGGAGATAAGCATCAGGAGATAGATATCAGAACTTAAGTGTTGAAGGATGATCAGATAAGGATAGTAGTTGATTAAAGTTAAGAAGATCAAGATAAACATAAGAAGAGATATGCATGAAGAAGGAATTCCGTGAAGAATGGAATACTTGGAATAGAAGATATCTGATTGATATATATTAGGAAGCAGAATTATATTCCATATCAATTAGCGATTATCTTGTAACTGTGTAGTATATAAACACAGACATAGGGTTTACACTATAAGTGTTATCATTATCGAGAATATTATTTACTGTAACCCTAGCAGCTCTCGTGATATTTTGTTCATCACTGAGAGATAACAGTTCCAGATTGTAACAGAGTTTATTGTTTCAATAAAGTTTGTTTTCTGTTACATAAGTTCTTGAAGTTTGATTTGATTGTAATAAACACTGTATTCACCCCCTCTACAGTGAAAGTGTGACCTAACACATATTTTAAGCATTTTTCTTAGTAATGCCTTATTTCCAAGATATACTGAAGTTAACCAGACTTTAATCTTTATCTGATCATTTGCACATACACACACTATCACTCCATATGAATGATGAAAATTACTATGGTGATTAAGTTGTTTCTGATAAACAGTTAAGTATTATTTGCATAAATTCTGAGGACAAGTTCTGATTATATTCTGATGATTAAACACTGAAGAAACCGGTTAGTATTTGTGTGAAGAAACACAGAAACAGTCATTCACTTTTTGAGTAGAGAAGCCATGTTCTGATGACCGTTATATTCTGATAATAGTCAAGTTCTGATGCAAATCCTGATACTTGTGTGGCATTATTTATTTACTTGACTTATTTTTGGTATTTACTGTAACGGTTATATTTCTCAGAAAAATAATTAGGTGAGATAAAAATAGTCATAATCATTTCTTAGTGGGTTGCGTGTTGGTTTTGGTATGTGCATGTGTGCAATAATTACTGCATGTTTACCATGCCCACTATTTATGTTTTGACTGATTACACGCTGTCAAGTGTAAAAACTTCCAGTTCTAATTCAAAAGAGACGTTACCATGGGCAGAGTATAAATATCAAAGATAAAAGATTATACAATCTTTTACCCACTCTTTTACTTTATTCTATCTCTATCTCTCTCTCTCTCTCTCTTATTTTCTTACTCTCTTATTTTCCGACGTTCTCTTACAGGCATTTTATCAAACACTTTGCAAACAAAAAAATTTCACTTGATTTTTCAACAGAAATGGCACCAAAGTATGTTATTTTTAATGGATCTAAGTTTGTCCCAAACAACTACTCTGCTATCTTGAACAAGGATGAAGCTCCTTTAGAACTTTACTTTGTTCAGGATTTCTTGGCTCACAGTGAGATTGGGTATGCTCTGACCCAACCTCAAGCAATCTCTGGTAAACAAGTGCTGAAGTTCTAGAAGACTGGAATCTATGATGATGGAGGTGAAGCTGGATCTCCAAGCATCATCTTCTCATCAGGAGAAGATGAGTATCTGGTAACTGTTACTATAGTGAGGCAGGCTCTTCATCTGCCTGAAAATTGCACTTACAACTCAACACCCGGAGAATCTATTCTTCAGAACATGATGGCAAGCTTGGGATATGAGAAAAGCTTGTCCAAGCTAGGACAGTTGAAGAGGCCTTACATTAGGAGGGAATGGAGCTTCTTCTTTGATTGCATCAAAAAGACTTTTGCTAACAAATTCTCAAATTTCGATGCCATTCCAATCATGAGTCAATATATAGGTTATGCACTTCTTAATCAGACTCATTTTGATTATGCATCTGCTGTGTTAGGCTATATTGGTGACAGAATGAAGGAAGATGCAAATGTAGTATATTTTGCTAGGTTATGTCAATTAATTTATAGTTATTGTTGTTCTGTTAAGCCACAAGTGTTCAGTGACCTAATGGAACCTTTTAAGTTACATAAAAGGGCATATACTGACTTGTTATCTGCTGATAACAAGAAGGAAGTACTAAGACCTCTCCAAATACCCCAATCTGTCTAACAGTTCTTAGTCAACACTATCCCAGACACTTACACAGCACCTGCTGTCAGCACTTCACAGTCCAGACCCAAATCCAAAACCAAACCAACCTCTGGTACTTCTCAAAAGGTGCTAGTTGTAAAATCTGACACATCATCCAGACCCAAAACCTCAAGAGCTAAATTTGTTCCTCAATTTTCACCAAGGAGAAAGAGAAGGCTGATTCTGAGAGATGAATCCGATGAGGAAGAACAGGTCCAGGTTCCTGCATCAGAACCTATGATAAAAGAAGCTGAAGAGTCAACTCTTTAGAAGGAGAATGCAGCTGCAGCTTCTGGCATTTAGAAAAGAAAGAGTTCTTCACATTCTGATACAGATCATGTCACCCCTCCATCTAGAAAATCAAAATTGAGGAAGACAAGAGTAGGTGTGTATATTGCACAAACTCAATCTGAGGATGCTGAAGATGCTGAGGAAGGGGATCTGAAATCTCTGATCTCATCAGAACCTATTGTGATTGAAGCCCTGCCAGCACTTGAAGAAGTTCTGATTCTGGAATCTGAAATTCATGAAATACACAGATCAAAACCTGGACAAGAATCTGTGATTTCTCCACCTCACTCTCCAATCAAAGCTATAGATGATGTTGAAGAACAAGGGGACAAGTCCTGAAATAGATATTCATAATTTGAATATACCTACTGTTCTATATCTGGAAGCTCCAACTATAAAACAGCCAACTCCTGTTACTTCTCCAATTTTACAGGCTGAGATACCAACAACACCAATTCTTGATCTTGGAACTGAAGATCAGAATTTAGACAAAGCTGATTCAGAGTCTCCTATAGCCATACACACCTTGGTGCTATCTGAAGATGAGGAGATTCTAGCAAGTTCTGGAGAGTCAGCTCCAGTAAACACTGCAGTGCCTACAGTAAAAGAGGCATTATTCCAGTTTGAGGAAGAGGCTGCTCCAGTTCCATGAGAGGAAACCTTTAGAGGGGCTGAGTGGATATATAAATGGAATTATACTGATTTTATTCCCAGCCCACATGTTCTGACAGAACATGTCTCAAAAGCTGATGAGTTGTTGACAAGTTCTGACTTCAAGCATCAACTAAAGGTCACTGCTCTCAGTACAAGAACTCTACAAGGTCAACACTCTAAGACTCATGCAAAGGTTGATAAACTTTAGGAAATAGCTGATAAGCTAGACATGATGCACAAACTAGACAAAAAGAGGTTTATCAGACCAATTCAAGAAAAAGTAGCTGCTATTGAGCTTGTTCAAACCAAGCAGCAGGCCCAACTGGATGAGGTATTACAAAATCAAGCTGCTCAACAGAATCAGTTAAATAAGATCCAATCTTCAGTGGAACTCCTTCTTTCTCTACTCCTGATAGATGATGTCAAAAAGGGGGAGAAGGTAGTTAAGTCCAAATGCTCACCAAGCCAAACACTGAAGAAAAAGGATGATCATGGAGATGACCAGGGAAACTCTAAAAAGAGTAGAGGTCAAAGTCAAGGGAAGCAGCTGAGCATAATTCTTACTCAACAGACAAGTTCTCATCATAGAAGGTCTGGTAGCAAGAACTCTGATAGATCTGCTATGCAAGGGAGGAATAAGGAAGGAAAGAAGCCAACAAATCAGGATGTTCCTTTGTTGATCAAAAATGCTGATACTTCAAATACTGATGATCAAGTTCTGAAAACTACTTCTGATGTGATAGTCCAAGCTGGAAGCCAAGAGTCACAGAAGTTTTTGCAGACTTTGAAATTCAAAGGAAAGAAAGCAACATTCTTCTACAAAGATCCCAAATTATAATCCGTTGATGAAGAATCCAAGAGTGGATTTAGAGGAATTAAGAGAAGAAGAAGCTAAATTTGCTGCTGAGAAGAGCAAACCCAAGTCAAAAGCTTCTGATGCTAAAAAGTGACCAAGGCCAAAAGAAAAGGGGATTGTGATAAGAGAAAGATCTGCCACGGAGATTCCTAGATCAAGGACTAGATCTCAAACTATTACTGATCCCAAAGACAAGGGAAAAGGAAAAGTTGGGGAGACAGTCAAGAAACAGAAGATGAAGATTCCTCAAATTCTGATGGATCCTGTGTGCAAGATGGTTCAAGTCTTTGATGATGCTGCTGCCGAAGATGAAACAGTTGAAACTCTGAAGAGAAAGAGGATGGCAAAAGAATCTAAGACAATCTCTGACATAGCTCAAGCTGTTCAGAGTAAAGAAGTTCAGAACCTAATAAATCCTGAAGATATTTCAGAACAGCAAGCTACAGATGAAACTGCAAATCCTGACCAATTCATCAAGACATCAACCTCTGACACTGCTCAAGTTGACATAGACAGCTTAACATTAGAAGACAAGAAGAAGCTGCTATGGAACAAGTCTATTCCAGTTCAGCCTAAGACAAATAAGATGTTGAATCAACTTGTAGCATTTGGGGTAAAAGCCAAGCAAGCTAGAGACACTCCAGGATTAGGTTCTTACAGAGAGAAATTCTAGATTGTGATAGAAGCTGATATTAGAGATCCATTCACATTTACTGACAAGCCATTTGAAGAGATAACACAGAAGCACCTTGACAAAGTGTTTTCTGCTCAAGTAGTGATGGATACTCATGATGATTATGAAGTAAAAGAGAAATTGATCTTATTTCTGATTGATGGCAGAACTTATAGATTATCTGAATCTGATATGCTGAAGAAATCTGTCAAAGAGCTCCCATATATTCATTATCTACTGGAGGTAAATTCTGATGTTACCAAGAAATGGTCAGAATATATTCTGAAGACAATAAGAGATTTACTCAGAATTTCTGGTGCAAGAATGGCAGAGTATACTCCAATGATGACTGAGGATGATGGAAGAGAAATTCGTATGTGGAAAAATTCTGCTAAGGTAGAAGTAATTCTAAAAGGAAGATGCTTATGCTATAATGAAAATTATACACATCCAAGGGTAATCAGACTGGGAGATAGACTTAAAAGAATTCCAATTTCTACACTCAGAGCTGCCATATATCAAATTGGTGTTACTGAAGATGAAGAACTCTAGCAAGTCAAAGCTCAGTTACTTAAAGTTAAAAGAAATGCAGAGACCAAGCTGGTATCAGACTTTGTAAGGAATCATTATGTATTCGGGTTGATTCAGTGATTTTTGTAAAAGCTGCATGGACTGTAAGTTGTATTTAGTTGTGCACATAAACTCTTATTGCATTTGTAATTAAATGTTTTTAACATCATTAAATCTATAAACTTGTATATTTTTATAATTTACAAGTTAGGGGAGATTGTTAGATATATTTGTGATATCATGTCTAATCTAATTTGTTTAGTTTCAGAACTTATTATCAGAACTTAACTGGAAATCAGAACTTACTGAAGACAGGAAGTTATCAGAATTTAAGCCATCAGGAATTACATCAGAACTTAAGTGCGGATACACTTCAGGTATGAAAAATAGCTGATTTACAGGAAAGGATCTGGATTAAACAAAAAAAAGATATGCTTGGAGAGTTGTACAGCTAAAGGACTACAATAGATAATCTCTTATTGATATATTTTAGGAAACAGAACATATCATATCAATTAGGAGATATCTTATAACTATGTAGTATATAAACACAGATTAGGGTTTACACTATATGTGTTATCATTCATGAGAATATTATTCATTGTAACCCTAGCAGCTCTTAGTGATATCATACATCACTGAGAGAGTAGATTAAACCTACTGTAACAGAGTTTGATATATTGAATAAACTTGTTTTCTGTTACATACTTGTGTTTATAATCGAATTGATTGTAGATACTATATTCAACCCCCTGCTATAGTATCATTGAGGCCTAACAGGTATTCAGAAACAAGATGGATGAAAATGGCATAGTTGTCAGGAACAAAGCCATATTGGTTGCTAAGGGCTACTGTCAACAAGAAGGAATAGATTTTGATGAAACTTTTGCTCCTATTGCAAGACTTGAAGCCATCAGAATTTTCTTAGCCTATGCAGCCCATGCCAATTTCAAAGTCTATCAAATGGATGTTAAAAGTGCCTTTTTGAATGGAGATTTGGAGGAGGAAGTCTATGTCATTCAGCCTCCTGGTTTTGAAGATCCAAACTTTCCAGAATATGTCTACTATCTTTTGAAAGCACTTTATGGATTGAAGCAAGTACCTAGAGCCTGGTATGATACTTTGTCAAAGTTTCTCTTAGAAAATCATATCACAAGAGGTACTGTTGACAAAACTTTATTCTTTAAAAATGTTAATGGCTCTAGCATACTTGTTCAAATTTATGTAGATGATATTATATCTGGCTCTACAGATGAAAAACTTTACAAAAAGTTTGCCAAATTGATGCAAAGTATTAAATGAGCATGATCAGAGAACTAACTTACTTTCTTGGTTTACAAGTTAAGCAAGTTAGTGATGGAATATTCATTAGTCAAACCAAATATATTTATGATCTTTTAAAGAAGTTTGATCTAATGGATTGCACATCTGCAAAAACTCCCATGGTCACTGCAACTAAACTTGAATTAAACACTACTGAAAAGTCTGTGGATATTTCAAGCTATAGAGGCGTGGTTGGCTCACTCTTGTACTTAATAGCTAGTAGGAAAGATTTCTACTTGTTTTTGTGCTAGATTTCAGGCTGATGCTAGAGAATCTCATTTAATAGTTATTAAGAGAATTTTCAGATATCTCAAGGGTACACCAAAACTTGGCATTTGGTACCCTAGAGATTCTGGTTTTGATCTAACTGGTTATTCATTTGCAAATTTTGCAGGTTGTAAAATTGATAGAAAAAGTACCACATGAACTTGTTAATTTCTAGGAAACAAGCTGGTATCCTGGTTCAGTAAAAGAAAAAATCAGTTTCTACTTCTACAGCTGAAGCTAAATATACTACTGCTGGTAGTTGCTGTGCACAGATTCAATGGATGAAAAACCAATTGTTGGACTATGGTCTGTAAGTGGATAAAATTCCTATTTTCTGTGAAAACACAAGTGCAATTTCTATTACTAAAAATCCAGTACAACATTCAAGAACAAAGCACATAGACATCAAGTGCCACTTCATTAGGGAACATGTAATGAATGGTACTGTGGAACTTCATTTTGTTCCAAGTGAGAAGCAACTTGCGGATATCTTTACTAAGCCACTTGATGAATCCACCTTCACTAGGTTGGTCAGTGAGTTAGGTATGCTTAATTATTCTTAAATCATTTTTGATTATTTTGCAAGTTGAAATGCAGCCAAAAACTTAATTGATTTTTCTGTTTTGGATGGAAATTTGGCTGTCAAAATCTACATCTCGACGGATGCTTATTATCCATCGAGTTTGATCATCCGTCAAAATAGAATAGCTTGGTAAAAATCAATTACTTTTCTAGATTATTTTAAACCCGACAGATAATTGCTTTATTCTCTTCCGTCGAATTGTCTACATCTTAGCTGTTAAAATTCTGAACATTATCCATCGGATTTAGTTATAGTCTGTAAGTATATTATGATGGATAATTGACATAATTTTGACAGTTTATTCTACTTTTAAATGGCTATTTTGGGCAATTTTCATTGGGTCTTTAATTTTTACCTTTAATTTTTATCCCATTTTATCTGAGAATACATAAAAGCCTAACTTCAAGTTTATTTTAGCTTTTATCTTTCTCTATTGCAATTAACTGCTCTCTTCTTCCTCAAAGCAAAACCCTCTTTCTTTCTGCAACTTTCCTTCCTTAACAATGGCACCAGTAGTCAAGATCATGTCCCAGACATGATTTATTTATGAAAAGAAAACCTTTGTGGCTCTTGTGAACAGAGAAATTCCAGCCTCTGAAGATTATCACAAAATGATGGATTTTGTGAAGGGATGCAAGCTTAACTATGTCATGCTGGAATCACCCACAATCTACTGTGAAGTTATAAAGGAGATGTGGACTACTGCTGTGTATCAGGAAATTAACAAAGCAATAACTCTCTCCATTAAAGGTAAGGAATTTTGCATTAACAGTGATACTATTCAAGCATGCTTTAAAATTCCTGAAAACACTACTACTAAACTACACACATATGCTGCTTTTGTTAACTTTCTTAATTCTATTGGATATGCACTTCCTACCACTAAGTTAAGTGAAATTAGGAGGCTAGGTCTTAGGAAAGAGTGGAGCTTTCTGTGTGGTGTAGTTACCAAGGTGTTTTCTGGTAAAATAAGCGACTTTGATTCTATCAATACTACTATGCTTAACATGCTCTACATGCTTCTTACTGATAATTACTATAATTTTAGTGATGCTATCATGTTTGAGTTAGGCTATAAGTTAGGGTAGATTAAAAAGAGAACTAGGCATGTTTATTATGCTAGATTCTTTATGATTATAGCTAACCATTTTTGTGAAGATCTTGTGATTGGAAACCCAGAAACAAACTGGATTGTTGGGTTCAAGAAAGAAGAGTAATTACAGATTTAAACAGAGCCAGTCACCACAAGGAGGTGCCCCTTATTTATTTGCCTATCATGGAAGGCCCTCAGGTAACTGAGGTAAATACTTCTGTCTCTACTCCTTCTACCTGTCAAGTTACTTTGCCATTGACTGTGGTTATGGCATCTGTGTCAATGACCCAACAAATGCCTACCCAAGCCACAAAATCCAAACTTTCAAAATCCAAATCAAAGAAACCACACTCTGGTGTCTCTCAAAAGATGCTAGTTTCAAAATCTACCAAAAACAAAGAGGGGAGTGTGAAGGTGGGTAAGATTGGTGAGGGACAGGGTAAATATCAAATAAGCCCTAAGAATAAGGATGGTGAGGTGAGTGTACCCAAACCTAGCCATACCACAGTTTCCCAACAAACTGTGGTGCTTAATAAAGAAATTAACACATTCCTAGTTTCATCCTCCCAAAAGGATTCTACTATTGAAACAAGCTTCCAACCAGGAGCAAAGGCCAAAAGGGTTAGGGACATAGACTCACCCCAGAATTATACAAGAAAGAAGAAATCTAGAAAACTTAGGGATGTATAGGGATCACACACATTGCAAACTGCAGCTAAAGACTCAGTCACTGCACCTTCTCAAATTCAGTTTGATGTGGCTCCAATAAATGTGGAGTCACAACCAAAATATCTTATTATAAACATCTCACACACACTAGATACACAAAACTCTCCCACTAATTCTCTGGATGTGAATATGATTCACACATCAATCCCTGATTCTCCTTCTTTAACTCTGTTGGAGAAGCCAAAATTCAGTACAAGTGAGCATCATCTTCTAGATGATTTGTTGGCTCACTTGCCAATTCTTTCAAAAACCATTTAGACGTCTGTGCCTAAATTATCATCAATCCGCACAGAGTCCATAATAGTTTCTACTCCAAACTCTATCATTTCCTCTATTCTAGTGGATATTATTCATCCCTTGGCTAGTAATTGTATCCCGACGGATGTGCCTAACAGCAGTCATCTGTCGGCTATCCTAACTACTACCCCGATGGTTATTCCTCATCCGTCGATACTCACTACATAAGCTGAATTTTCAACAATTGTTAGAAGTGTAGATGGGCTAGTAGTTGTACAATCACTCCTAGGATTGAGGGAAGGGAGTGAACAGAGTGAGAGACTGAGTTGCTCTCATGAAAAAGGAGAGGAAAAGAGAGAAATTATGCAGGCTATTTCTTCCAGCCTAGCAAAAGTGAGTGAAGGGAGTTCCACCTTAGTAGGTAAAGGTGGGGGTGTGAGGGTGGTGAGCCAAGGGGAGCCCTTGATGCAAGAATATAGAGAAATTGAGAGAAAAGAAGGTATAGGAGATATAAGGATGGAAACCATTGCTAGTGAGTCAATGAATGCCAATGATGCAGAAAATGAGAGACTATTTCAGCAAGAATATCAAGCTGTCATAGATTCTATCCCTTTGGATGCTGAGACATTTACTCATCCTGTTCCAGCTTATCAAACTCTAGTTGGGCAGGGCAATAAGGATGGTGAGAGGATGTTGAACATGGTGCATTCTACTGCTTTAATGAAAAGGGCAAATAATGCCATCACTGCTATGCCTTCCACATCTGGTAGTGATTTTGAATTGGCTAAAGAACCATTTGGGGATGATGGTGAGGATGATAAGGATGATAGCATGAGCATAGGGGGAGATGCAGGCACTCACTCATGGATGTTACATAAGGACTACTCATATTCACATCTCCAATCCACCTTATTCAAGCTTATTCATGACATCCAAACAGCAATTCAAGCATTCACAAGTACCACCATCAAACGGTTACTCAAAGCTCACCTGGAATCTCTACAGCTGCACAAGATTCAAGCTCTCCAACAAAGTCAAAATGTGGATGCAATCAAGCATGAGATTTCATAAGTCAAACAAGACTTTATAGCAAGGTTGGATGATAGGCTTCCAGGAACCACAATGACTGAAATAGCTCAAAAGCTAAGGAAAGAAGCTGATTTAAACATGAAGGTTGAGGCCATAGACTCTAGACTGACAAATATGGAGAAGTCAGTGGCCAAGATACTTGAAAATTAGGAAGCTCAAACTAGTCTGCTCCAACAGTTGGTGGCTGCACAACTCCCTTCCTCTACTCAACTTGATGCTAACAGAAAGGGGGGAAAGACTCTATTATCCCAGTTAGTCAGGGGGAGTCAATAAGTGAGGGGGAGAAAGTGCCCAACATACAAGTCAGTAAAGTGATTGTTCCAGCAATTGCTTTCACTAAGCCACCAGCTATGGATAACATTGATCTAATTAATCTAGCAGCAGCAAAGCCGAAATCAAATGACAAACTGAGAAAGATTGATATAGCAATAATTAAGAAAGAGCTGGATGATAAATGGAAGCATATTGATGAAGAAATCCAGAAGAAGTTTGGTCCAATTGAGAAGAAAGACAAGATCTTTTCTCACTTCTCTCAATGGAGACAAATCTCAGTGAATGAAAAGATTCTAGGTAATCTGTAAAAGAGCCAACCTTCATGTATAAAGTGTCCAAAATCCAACTAGGTTTTGAAGCCCAAAGAAATTATCCAAAGTCATCTGAAAAAAATCCCTTGGATCTTATGTTTGAGACTCCCAAGCTAGATGAAAAGAAGTTGTTGGCAAGGTCCATTGCATTCTTCAAAGATCCAACTAACTCAGTACTAAAGAGAAGAATTGCAAAAATCTACAGGAATAGGAAGGAAATCTGTGTGGTGGCTGGACAGCCTCAGTTTGCAGAAGCTAAGAAGGAAGAAAATGAGAGGATTAAACAAGAAAAGAAGCAAGCTGCTTAAGATGCTAAGAATCTAAAATAGAAGAAAAAGCAAGCTGCTATTGTAGCTAAGCTCCAATTTGTGAAAACTGCAACTGAGATTTCTGAGAAACAACATGTGATATCTGAAACTCAGGATCAGGAAATGCATAAGGAACCTCAATAGAAAAGGAAGTTCGGATACAAAATCCTTCCCAAAAGAAGATTGGACTTCAATGATGATAAGATGGAAGATAACATTCCCAACTAGTATACATCTAAAACTCAAACATCCAAGCCTTCAGTGGTTCAGGAGGAATCTAAGATGGATCCTACAAGGAATTTTAATGGTGAGCCAATAGTTCCCAAGGATGGGCCAGTAGGCTGGGACAGTTTGCCTCTTTCTGAGCTTAATTTACCAATCTTCAACAAGTTAAAGAAGACAAAGACAAGAGCAATCAAGAAGGTCAAGTCTGTGAGTCTCAAAACCAAAACCTTAACAAAAGCTCAACCAACTGTCAACAAGGGATATCTTCTATATATCTATGACATCAAGGAATTTTCAGATATTAATATCTACATGGATGAACTAGAAGAAGTAAGAGCAATTGATGCTCACAGAAATCTCCCTGAAAGACTGGTGTTCAAATACAAGGGTGGGAAAGATATCATATGGCCCCTCCACAGGATTCCTCAAGAAAGCTGTTCCATTTTGATAAAGTTCTTCTCATCCTAAAGAAAATTTTTGGATTTATTGTGACTGCCAAGAAAATGGTCCTAAAGAAGATAAAAGAACTAAGGAGCAGAAAAGCCTCAGATGCACTCCCAAGGACTCTATCAATTCCTTCATAAGAAATAGAGTGCACTTGAGGCCTTACTGGCTGATGGAATTCATGGATGAAAAAGGTGTTAGGAGATTCTTCAGACTGGATGACCAATTGAGCATCTCAAGCAATGAGACTCTATTGGAAATGTAAGAAAACATGGATCTATCAAATGCTGAAGAATTTGAATTTCACAGACAACTCCAAAATCAAATAGAAGAAAACAACAGAAAGCTTGGGAAAAAATCAAGACAATCAAGGAGATAGATTACATCTTCTCAGACTAGAGGAGCACCTTGAAAATGATTGTGAGAACTCTTTATACACTTTACTTTGTTCAATTTTCAAATAAACTGTAGCACTTACTAGTTTTATCTACCATAATTCAATCTGTAAATTTAGGGTGTTTTGTTATCATCAATTTTCTCTTAATTTATGGCTACAATTCCAGTAGACATAAATTGGGGGAGATTGTTAGGAATATGTTGTGAACTTGATGATAAGTTGAACAAAACACCTTAGTAGATTTAACTTAGTGTTTTTGTAGCTCTCGACTGATGTTCTATAATAGTCCCGGCGGATGAACTTCATAGTCCCGATGGATGACAACTGAGCATTCATCGAGAGTGTAGCTTATGTAAAAATAAGTCTTGTAGTACATGCCTGCAAACAATAATGTATTAGTAGATGTTGTAGGATTATTTAAGTCATGTTGACTACTAGATTGATATGCAGAATAGGTTGGCTAATTGTAAATATAAGATGTCTTATAATTCTGTGTAAGTGAAATAGAGTCAAGTGGCAGAAAGGCTCCCGATGGATGATCTACAAAGGCTCCCGACAGATAATCAACAAGGCTCCCGATGGATGACCAACATAGTCCCGGAGGATGATCATAATTCAAAAAACTGATTGACAGTGACAACACAATCACATACGTTGGGTGTTTGCAAATGGAATGTGGCAGCCTAATTGCAGGATTTAGAGAACAAAGAAGTTTTACCATTTCCATGCAATTATGAAAATATTCAAAGATGCTGGATAGAGTAATGAAGTAGCACGAAACTAGACTAGAAACAATTTTTGTTTTACTTGTTTATCTTTTTATCATGTAACTTGGTAGTATATAAAGCAAGTGTAGCAAGTAGAACAAAATAACAATGAATTAAGCATTATTTTAGAGAGATAGATAAAGCTGTATCTGTTAAGCATCTCTCTGTAATTCTGTAAGTTCACTTGTAAGCAGCTGTGTGATATTCAAGCATCACAGAGTTCTCATCTTTATATATATATATATATATATATATATCTTTGGTGGATAAGTTCAAATCCACCAGAAAGTTTTAAAGCCTTTTGTTTTATTGCTTTGTGTTTTGATTTCCATTTTACTTTCATTTCGCACTTCTTGCAAAATCAAACATAGTAATATATTAAGTAAGAACATTTTTAAAATCAGAAAAAGAAGCCAGAATTACATTCAACCCCCCTTCTGTAATTCTTGTTGCATTGATTGGGAATAACAGAGTTTAAGGAAGGAATTGGAGAGAGTGTGCAGGAGAGAGAGATTACCAAGAGAGAGAGAGAGAAAGAAAGGAAGAGAGAGTTCGAGAGAGAGAGAAGAAGAGAGACGGTGAAGAAAAGAAGGAAATGGGGAGAGGAGGGAGTATATATAATAGAGTGGAGAGGCAAAAAGGGAAATTGCCCTTTTTGTTTTTCTCTTTTCCTTTTATTATCAAATTACTAGGAAATGATTTAATAATAAAAACAACTTTATAAAACCCGAAAATGCCACAAATCCATTTTAAATATGAGTAATATGAAATTAGCTCTCTCCCCAAATTTTTAAATAATTTTTTGAGTGAATAGATTATTTGTTATGAATTTTTCAGATAGATCCCAAATATTAAAAATAACCTCCATAAAATCATTTTAAAATATTAGAACATCAAATAGTTCCAATTATCATTTTTAAAAAATCCCTTGGACTACAATATAGATAATAAAACAAACCTCGAACCTTGACCACACTCCTGTAATTTTATAAAAATGTTTAAAGATCAATAAAATCCTTATAAATCCTTTTGAAGATATTAAAAATACCACTGAGCACAAATTTAAACACGCATACATTAAATAACATGCAAATACACAATATCATCAAATATATTTCACATTCATACTCTTAAACACCTTAATCCCTTTTTAATACGGGTTCCATTCA
This sequence comes from Apium graveolens, assembly GCF_009905375.1. Lineage (NCBI taxonomy): Eukaryota > Viridiplantae > Streptophyta > Magnoliopsida > Apiales > Apiaceae > Apium > Apium graveolens. The sequence continues at coordinate 42,487,095 of NC_133656.1, read as the reverse complement.
ACTTGACGGCCCGGCGACACAACTTAATCCCTTAGATGACTCATAAAACTGGAACGAGTTACTTTACGTTCCCAGTTACTATTATGCAACAATGACAATTAACCACAAAATCATTTAACCTTTTATTTATTCACATAAATCCACATAAACCATAATTATAACACAAAACTATACTTTATTCATTTAATAACATCGCGAGATTCCTAGTTGCTACAAACTCTCTTACTCAAATGCAAATAGATAACATGTAATGTTCTCATGATGCCAATGTGCAAGGTTCCAAGTGGATCCTAGAAAATCCAATCTTACAGCTATTAACAAGATTTTAAGTTATCTTAAAGGACTACCAACTCTTGGAGTATAGTACCCTAAAGATATTGTGCTTAACATGTTTGTCTATATAGATATAGATTACGCAAGTTATAAGAAAGAAATGAGAATTATCTCTGAAGCTGTCAAATTAGGTGACAGGAGAAGCATCTCGGGAAGATGTCAACTTTGTGGAAGAAGATTGATTTTTTTTATGATAAGAAACCACTTCAACTCCAACAACTCTATGGAACACTCTATGACAATGCACCTTCACACCACGTATCATTTCTGCGAGAGCATGTCTTTTAGTCAAAGAGTTACTTGCAGAAACATTTACTAAATCATTTGAATCAGTTAATTTTTAAGATTGGTCTGAAAATGTGGGATACAATTCATTGCATATTAGTTGGAAATCCCATATGTAAGGATTTTTTTAATATAAGTTCAAAAGTATTAAATCTTCAATATTTAAAGGACTTGTGAATTTATCAGTGATCCAGTACCTTGTACTTAGTGCTATTATCTTGATTATCATGGTGACAATGTCATATACATATGTAGTGGTTAAGTCTTATAACATTAAGTTTGAATAATATTTTAATTGATTTAAATTAAGATTGTAGAAAATTCCATGTCATAATAGTCTCATAATTTATTTATTTTTTTGCTAAATTAGTCTCATAATTTAAAGTATATTAAAGTAATATGCAGCACAGTTATTTGTATTATATATAAATAATTGTGATACTATTATTTAGAATTTTTATTCTGAGTAATCAATGTTTATTTCTAAAATCACTAATATTGAAAGTTGAAGAATATTCTAAGTTTTGTGTATAAAACTCTCAATATTTGATATGCTTAGGAAATATTTCTAAATGATTATTATCTGTAAAATAATTTCCATGTGAATAATTCATATATTTTTGTTATGGATAAAAAACTAAGATTATTATTTGCTGTATTTATTACTAAGATTCGGGAGCTCAAGGCCTTTAATGGCTGCTCTCGTGTATCGTAGCTTAATTCTGCATTTACGAGATGCCTACGTATCTCTGTGAATTAGAGAATCAAGCCAAAAAACATAGTTCTGATTTGTGGGGTGAGGCCCCTTATATAGATGTTGGGAGTCCTTGAATTGGACTTGGTATAGGAGACCTGGTGGGCAAGTCTCATAATTAGAATAGACTTAGGAGTCCTAGGAAGTAGGAAGCTGATTCCTTATCCTTTTAGGTCCCCTTGAGGATAATCTATAAGGATTTATATCCTTATCGGGACTCTTCTCAATAGCTGATTTTTCCCTTATTAATTAATTACGAAATTAATTAATAATCAGGGCTTTTGGGCCTTTTTTATTCCACCAGGCCTGATCTGGTCCATCAGGCTTAACCTTTCTGGTCTGAATATCATACATCTTCTTATTGGGCCTAGCAGCCCATTAATTATAAAATCAGGACTTATTTATCCCTATCATTTGCCCCCCAACTTTTGGGAAACATTGATTAGGTTTCGCAGAAGTTAAATCTATTCATTCCCTTACAGGGTTTCATTTTTGCGTAAAGTGTGGAGCGACCTATACATTTACAATGAATCTTCCTTTTATTCAGGAATCATCTTAATTTCTAGGAATTTTTCTATAATATTTTGGAATTTTCCTTAATTTTCTGGATTTTTCCCTATTTTATTGGGATTTATCCTTAATTTCTGGATTTTTCCCTAATTTCTGGGATTTATCCTTTAATTTTCTGGATTTATTCCTTATTTCTGAAAATATTAACATTTTTCAGAAAATATTTAAGGAATTTCCTTATTTTTCTGGATTTTTTCCCTAATTTCTGGGATTTATCCTTTAATTTTCTGGATTTATTCCTTATTTCTGAAAAGATTAACATTTTTCAGAAAATATTTAAGGAATTTCCTTGGATTTTTTCCCTAATTTCTAATTAAATGATCAGAAAAATAGAACTTTTGCTGCTCAATACATCCTAGGCGTTGTTGATCCACGCTTAGGAGACAGTTTCCTAACAACGTCTAGGAAACTTGCGTCCTGGGCGTTGTTGGAGGCTGATGCTTCCTGGGCGTTGTTGATCCACGCCTAGGAGACGGTTTCCTAACAACGTCTAGGAAACTTGCGTCCTGGGCGTTGTTGGAGGCTGATGCATTCATAGATCCTAGACGTCGTGCACCCACGCCTAGGAGACAGTTTTCTAACAACGTCTAGGAAACTTGCGTCCTGGGCGTTGTTGGAGACAAATGCTTCCTGGGCGTTGTTGATCCACGCCTAGGAGCCTCACTCCTCACAACGGCTAGGGACAATGCATCCTGGGCGTTGTTGAGGACAGATGCTTCCTGGGCGTTATTGTACCACGCCTAGGAGCCACACTTCTAACAACGGCTAGGGACGATGCATCCTGGGCGTTATTGAGGATAGATGCTTCCTGGGCGTTGTTGTACCACGCCTAGGAGCCACACTTCTAACAACGGCTTGGGATAATGTACCCTGGGCGTTGTTGAGGCTGTTCGAGCCTTGATTCATTCAATGAACTTTGATTTTAAATCTTTTCAAAATTCAAATCTTATGGGCTTCCTGCCTTTTTCTTAGGCCCAGGCCCGTTTGTGCATCTTTGAGCTCCTCTATATAAGAGGTGGAGTGTGAGTTCATTTCTCACACTTCACTTTCACAAAAATTTCTAAACTTCAACTCTGTAATTAGTCTCTCAAGAATCGCCACCTCCAAGCGATTTCCGGCTTTCTACTCCGCCGCTTTCTGGGCTTATTTTGAAGATTCCGTTTGAATCTTCATCTTCTTCACTTACTTTCAAGAGCTTCCTGGGTTTTTGTCTTCATCCATGGCGGATTCTGATTCATCTCACTCCCATGTCCCCCAAGCTGTTGCCCGTCCCTCTAGGGCCAGCCGAGGTAAAAAATCTCTTGTACATTCCTCAGTTATTTCTCTTAGGGATCTTTTAACCGAATTCGGGCAAGCCTTTCCTAACATGTTACACTTAGATGCATATAATTATCCTTCTAGATTTGGTCCAGATCAAGTAGGTACCATAGCCCGCCTTTTTGGCATTTCTCACCCTTATAGGGCCGAGGCTCCAGGCCCAAATGATAGGGCCTGCTACCCAAAACCTGGGGCCATTCGGGTCTATAAGGAAACCTTCTATGCTGGTTTTCGCCTACCTCCTCATCCTTTTGTTTTTCGCCTTTTGCCTAAGGCCCGAGTCTGTCCGACCCAACTCACACCCAACTCTTGGCGTTTTATTCAATGTTATATGGCCCAATCTCGTAAACACGGTTTTGAGCCAAATGTTTGTGTCTTTCGTTATTTATTTAAATTTGTAAATGCTTCTGAGGACCAAGGATGGGTCAAAATAGTTCATAGATCCTTGGCTCGTTCCTTCTTTATTTCTGGCACCAATCCCGACTCGTATCCAACATGGAAGAGTGAGTGGTTTTATGTATTTCTGGATTCCGAGGAGGGTTGGGACCATTTTTTCAGGCCCAACTTCTCAAAAAGTATAGACGGGTCTTTAAGAGACCTAAAATTGGGGATAGATGAGGATGCGGCCATCAAGGCCATTACTGCTGATAACTTGCACCATTGCGCTCTCATCCTTTCAGAGGGTAATTTGCAAGGTTTAGGTCCTACTGACCTTGGTCCCGAGGGTATTTTTTTCCCCTTTTTGTTCCATTTTCTCCATTCTCTATTTGTCCTTTTTCTTACGTGCTCGTATTTGCCTGCAGCTAGGGCCGCTTTGGACACGATCTTCAAGAAGCGGGATGCCCGTGCCGCCAAGGGCTCTGCTGTTGAGACCCACCGCGACAAGCGGGTTAGGATTGGTGACGGCCCTTCAGTCATAGTTCAGGAGGCCGTCCCTACCTTTTTATCCCAGAGGCCTCCTAGCCTTGATGAAGATACCTCTCCCTTCACCGTCACTTGGGGCCTTCAGAGGAGGGACACGGTGGTAGGGAGTTTCGAGGCTGCCGCCGTTTGGTCTCAGAGTGTGATCACGCCTCGTGACAGGGCTGAGATCGTAGAGTCTTCTGATGACCTACAGATTGAGCGTCTGGGTGCTCAGGCCGTGGCTTCTGTAAGCCTCTTCCTTTTTTAATTGTTTTTTTAATTACTTACTGTACTTTGATATGTTCGTGCAGATGAATACCTATCTCCAGGCTGCCCTTCACAATTTGAAGGATGTGAGGACCAGCCTAACTATTGCTGAGAGGGACAGGGATAGGTACCTCAAGGCTTCCGAGGCCAACTTCACTCATTTCCGTGAGGTAGAGAAGGAGCTGGCGGATGAGAAGGAGAAAGTTCGTAAGCTGGAGCTGGATGCTCAAAGGGCCCGAGCTGAGGTGATAGCTGAGTATAAGGCATCTCAGGACTTTCAGGATGTCCTAAATGCTGAGTACGATGCTAACTTCCCGGAGACCTTTTCTAGCTGTTGGGAGCAGATAGTAGAGGAGATTGGGAAGAAGATTCCGGAGGTGACTCTCACTGCCTATCCAGTCCCTGATATTCCTGGGAAAGAGCCTCTTCTTGATGATATCCCTCTTTCTCCTATTTTTGCTTCTTCTTCTGAGGCCGCAGCTGTTTCTCCTCGAGGTGCTGATCCTGTTCCAGTTCCTTCTTCTGCTGCCGATGAAGGAAACATCGATGATGACTTCTTCAAGGATCTTTGAGTATTTTGTTTTTCTTGTTTGGCCCATTGTCGCTTTCTATGTATTGACTTAATCGTATTCAGAACTTATTACCCTTCGGGGCTTATATTTTATATGTTGCTTTTCTTGCCTCTTTCTGTTTTGACTTTACAATCTTAATATGCATTTGAATCTTAAACATCCTTGGATTGAAATAATTTCAAACTCTTTAATATGAAGTCTGGTTTTTCAAAACCTTACATAGCATGGGTTCGACCCTAATCAATAATAACTAGACAATGTAAATTTTACTGGAATATAAAATCCTACGCAAGCAAAGCTTCCAGGTGCTTTTAAACCTACTTGTCACAATGACAAGTGAGAATCGTACTTCGCCTATCTTACACGTAGTAAACCTTCAGGTTTTGTGCGTGCCAGGTCCTCGGGACTTCAAAACCATCCATAGTTTCCAGCTTGTAGGTTCCTCTACCCTGAACGCTCTTGACTCTGTACGGCCCTTCCCAATTTGGGGCTAGCTTTCCTTTCTGTCCGACACCAGAAGCCTCTATTTTTCTCAAGACTAGATCACCTTATTTGAAAAACCTCTCTTTAACCCTTAGGTTGTAGTAGAACGAAGCCTTTTTCTGATACTCTACTATCTTTGCATGTGCCTTATCTCGCACTTCATCAATTAAGTCCAGCGCCAACCTTTGCCCTTCCTCATTTTCCCCAGCATTGAAAGCTTGAATTCTTGGAGAAGAATGTGATATCTCCACGGGAACCACTGCTTCTGCCCCATATGCCAACATGAAGGGAGTTGCTCCAGTCGTGACTCTACAGGTAGTCCTATAGGCCCATAGTATTGGAAGTATCTCATCCACCCAATTATTTCTTGACTTCTCGATCCTCTTCCGTAGTCCATCCAGGATTATCCAATTTGCTACCTCCGCTTGCCCATTGGCTTGCGGGTGAGCCATAGAGGTGAACCGTAACTCAATTTCATTTTCTTCACAATACTTCTTGAATTCCTCATTGTTGAATTGTGTTCCATTGTCAGTGACGAGGATACGGGGAATCCCATATCGGCACATAATGTTTTCCCACAGGAATTGTGCAACCTGCTTAGTTGTGATTTTGGCCAAGGACTTGGCTTCAATCCACTTAGTGAAATAATCAATGGCTACAACCAGAAACTTCCTTTGTGCTGTGGCCATAAGAAAAGGCCCTAGAATATCCATCCCCCACATAGCAAAGGGGATTGGGGAGTTGATAGAGGTCAGCATCTCGGGGGGTTGTCTAACAACTGGTGCATGCTTCTGACAGCGATCACACTTCTTCACATATTCTTTGGCATCAGCCATCATTTCTGGCCAATAGAAGCCTAAACGGGTTATCTTATGAGCCAAGGCCCTGCCCCCCAGGTGTTGCCCACAAATACCTTCATGCACTTCCTCAAGAGCCAAGCGTGCCTCATCGGGCCTGAGACACCTTAAGTAAGGAACCACGAAAGATCTTTTATACAGAATCCCATCTATCAAAGAGTACCTTAGTGCTCGAATAGTTAACTTCCGTGCTTCAGTTGCATCACTTGGCAACCAACCGGTCTGAATGTGAGCCTTGATGGGATCAATCCATGACGTCCCCAGGCCTATGGGAGCCACAAGCTTAACATCTATGCTTCGTGTCTTCAATACACGGAAGTATACACTTCCTGAACTTTCTTCTATCTCAGATGAAGCAAACTTTGATAGCGCATCTGCCTTAGCATTTTCTTCCCTTGGAATGTGTTCAACATGGCATTCATTAAATTGAGTCATCACAGCCCTTACTAGGCGTACATACTTAGCCATCGTATCATCCCTTGCCTTAAATTCTCCCTTTACCTGGGATATGATAAGCTTTGAGTCTCCGCGGACCTTTAAGTTTTTGACTCTAAGTGTCCCAGCTAGACCAAGGCCAGCTATCAGGGCTTCATATTCTGCCTCATTATTTGTGGTTGGGAAGTCTAGCTTCATAGCATACTCAATTAAGAACCCATCAGGGCTTTGCAAAACCAACCCTGCTCCACTGGAGTTTGTTTTTGATGCTCCATCAAAATAGAGAACCCAATACTCTTTATCATCCTTCTCTTTGCTTTCATTATCGACTCCCTTGTCTTGAGGTATGGCATCTTCCTGCCCCCCGACTTCTTGGTTGGGTATGGTACATTCCACCACGAAGTCAGCTAGTGTCTGGGCTTTTATGGCCGTACGTGGCTTATACTTGAGATCGAACTCTCCCAACTCTATTGCCCACTTAATCAATCTCCCACTTGCCTTGGAACTGTGAATGATATTTCTCAGTGGCTGATTCGTTAGCACCTCAATCCGATGAGCCTGAAAGTAAGGACGCAGTTTTCTTGAAGCCATTACCAAGGCTAGAGCGAATTTGTCAATAGTTGAATAATTCAACTCAGCGCCATTCAAAATTTTAATGACATAGTTTACGGGTTTCTGGACCTTTAGTTCCTCCTTAACCAACACCGCGCTCAAGGCGCTCTCTGAAACAGCCAAGTACAAGAATAAAACTTCATTCAGAACTGGCTTGGCCAACAATGGGGCCTGGCCCATATACTTCTTTAACTCTTCAAATGCCTTCTGATTTTCCTCACTCCATACAAAGCCTTTGATGCTCTTTAGTGACTTGAAAAATGACAAGCACTTGTCTCCTGACTTGGAGATGAATCGTCCTAGCGCAGCAACCCTTCCTGTGAGCTTCTGAACATCCTTGATGGTTTTTGGTGGTTCCATGTCCAGGATCGCCTTTATTTTATCGGGGTTAGCCTCAATTCCTCTTTTTGAGACCATCAATCCCAAGAATTTTCCAGATCCTACTCCGAAAGCACACTTCGTAGGATTCAACATCATCTTGTGGTACCTCAGGACCTCAAAAGCTTCCCTTAAATGGGCTATATGATCAGTCTTTACTACACTCTTGACTAACATGTCATCAACATAAACTTCCATAGTCTTACCAATAAGATCCTTAAAAATTTTATTCACCAACCTTTGATAGGTGGCTCCTGCATTCTTGAGACCAAACGCCATAACAAGATAACAATAAACACCAAAGTCAGTGATAAATGATACCTTTGGAATGTCATCCTTATGCATTTTGATCTGGTTGTATCCGCTAAATCCATCCATGAAACTCAGCATCTCATGTCCAGCAGTGGCATCAATCAAAGTATCAATTCTAGGCAGCGGAAAACAGTCTTTGGGGCATGCATCATTCAAATCAGTGAAGTCTATACACATCCTCCACTTTCCATTAGCCTTCTTCACCATTACAGGGTTTGCTAACCACTCCGGAAATTGAATCTCCTCAATGAAACCAGCCTCTAAGAGCTTTTCTACTTCCTGTTTTATAGCCTCTTGTCTTTCCGGGGCAAAATTTCTTTTCTTTTGTTCACTGTCTTCCGGCTTGGATCCATGTTTAGCTTGTGAGTAATTAACTCCGGGTCTATGCCTGGCATATCAGCTGCTGACCATGCAAACACATCACTATTTTCTTGCAAAAATTTCACTAACTTCCCTCTAAGGGGCTCCTCTAATGTGGCTCCAATAAAAGTCATCCTCTCAGGATTCTTGGGGTCTAAAGGAACCGAAACCAATTCTTCTGCTGGCCTTCCTCTATCCTCATCATTTTCTCAAACATTCATATCTTCAATAGGAAGAACCTGCCCCCCGACTCCATCTGCCCTCAAAGAGGCCACATAACAGCTTCTAGCCATTTTTTGATCTCCTCTCTCTTCTCCAATCCCGTTTCGGGTGGGAAACTTCATAACTGAATGGTAGGAAGAGGGGACTTCCTTGAAGGCATGTATCCCTGTTCTCCCCATGATAGCATTATAAGTTGAACTAGCCTTTACCACCACGAAATCCAGCATCTGCGTTGCTTGCCTTGGCTCCGTACCTATGGTGGTTGGCAATTTGATTATCCCTTCCACAGGACATTCTACTCCAGCAAATCCATATATCGGCATGTCGGTTGGTGTCAACTGGGAGTCGTTATACCCCATCCTTAGAAAGGTGTCGTGGAGCAAGATATCCACAGAAGCACCATTATCCACAAGGACCCTCTTAACCGGGCTATTTCCTATTATCGGTGTTATGACGAGCGGGTCGTCATGGGGAAACTTCACGCCCTCTAGGTTGGAATCATCAAAAGCCAATGTTACTTCTGTCCTGGCCCTCTTCGGGGCTTCGCCAACAATATGCATAACCTCCCTGGTGTATGCCTTTCTGGAATTTTTGGACAATCCAGCAGCAGTTGGACCTCCAAAGATCGTGTTTATCACAGGTCCTCGAGGGCGTCGTGGTCCTCCAAAAATTGCATTTATAACCGGCCCTCTAGGTTGGGGATTCCGCCCCTGATCGTCTTGGTCCCTCCTACGATCTTCAAAGTTCTTCCTTCCATTATTGTTTCTGTCCCCTCCATCTCCAGTATACTTGTTCAACCTTCCTTTTCGAATCAAAAACTCAATTTCATCTTTCAATTGCCTACACTCATTGGTGTCATGGCCAACATCCTTGTGAAACCTACAATACTTGCTCTTATCTAGCTTGGCGGGATCAGCCTTCAAGGGCTTATGCCAGCGAATATCTCTATCTTTCTCAATCTCCATCAAAATCTGACTTCTAGGAGCACTCAGTTTAGCGTATTCAGTAAACTTTTGCCCAGGTCCTCCCTTCTTGGGGGTTGAATCAGGGTTTTGTTCGGTTCTAGGATATTTGTCCTTAGCGATATACTCCAGATCAGTTTTTCGCTTCTTGCCTCCAGTGGGCTCATTACTTACTACGGTCTTCCTCATGCTTTCTTCAACCTTGATATACTTCCCTGCCCTCTCTTGGAGTTGCAACATGTTTTCAGGGGGTCGTTTGGCCAAGGACATCTTGAAAAACTCATCCCTAGTTCCTTGTTGCAGTGCTATCATGGCTACCTTATCATCAAGGTCTGGGACTTTTAAAGCCTCCTTTGTAAAACGATTCAGGTAATCCCTCAAGGATTCCTTAGCTCCCTGCACAAGACTCATAAGAGATGCTGAACTTTTCTCATGGACTCTTCCACTGATGAATTGCTTAATAAAAGCCTGACTTAATTCTCTGAATGATCCAATAGAGTTTGGGGGCAAGCGACTGTACCATCTTTGAGCCATACCCGACAGGGTTTGAGGGAAGGCCCGACACTTTATAGCATCATTCACGAGTTACAGCAGCAGTGCATTAGAGAATGTCCTAATATGATTAGCGGGGTCACCCGTGCCATCATAGGTTTTGATAGTGGGCATCTTGAATTTTCTTGAAATATGGGCATTCATTATTTCTTCTGTGAAAGGTGGAGTTGGATCATCAGGATCTCCAAGGGGAAGGAGATTACTTGGATCAGTTCTTGGGACAGCAGCCCTTCTTCTTACCGGACCATCCAGGTCTATGATAGGAGGAGGATTTCTCCCCCTAGGAGGTATGTGGGGTCTGGTGGCCTGGTGAGCCTCCAAATCACGCCTCAGCCTTTGGATTTCAGCCTCATGAGCCCTGATCCTTTCCTGCACTTCTTGGGGATTCGCCCCTGGGGTGCTTTGGGGGCGTTGCCTTCCATCGGCCATTGGCTCTTTTCTAGGACGCCTCCTTCTCGGGGCCACTTCATCATCCGAAGATTCGGAGTCTCTCTCAGTGTATGGACCAAAAAATTCCGGATCCTCAGGGATAGGACCCAAACCTCGTATATAGGGGGGCGACCGCCCTCGTGCTTCGCTTCGCCCAGCATATCCGCTTCCTCCAACCTCAGGGTGAAGGGGCATCCCATAAGGGGGGTTAGTAGTAACAATAGTTGAATATTCATACCCGACGGGTCGAGAATTCACAGGTATATGTATTTGTTGAACTTGAGGATTCGTACCTTGAATCGGGGGAGTTGTCCCTTGTAGCTGGGGTTGAGTTGCCCCTGTATGGGCTTCCTCCTGAGTAGATGCATAAGTTGAATGGGGAGGAACCTCCATGGTTGATGAAATCACCTGGGTTGGTGTTCCTTCCTCTAGAGCTCCAATTGTTCTCCGTGTTCTCGCCATGGTTGTTGTTGTGCTTCCCACAGACGGCGCCAAATGTTATGGATAAAAAACTAAGATTATTATTTGCTGTATTTATTACTAAGATTCGGGAGCTCAAGGCCTTTAATGGCCGCTCTCGTGTATCGTAGCTTAATTCTGCCTTTACGAGATGCCTACGTATCTCTGTGAATTAGAGAATCAAGCCAAAAAACGTAGTTCTGATTTGTGGGGTGAGGCCCCTTATATAGATGTTGGGAGTCCTTGAATTGGACTTGGTATAGGAGACCTGGTGGGCAAGTCTCATAATTAGAATAGACTTAGGAGTCCTAGGAAGTAGGAAGCTGATTCCTTATCCTTTTAGGTCCCCTTGAGGCTAATCTATAAGGATTTATATCCTTATCGGGACTCTTCTCAATAGCTGATTTTTCCCTTATTAATTAATTACGAAATTAATTAATAATCAGGGCTTTTGGGCCTTTTTTATTCCACCAGACCTGATCTGGTCCATCAGGCTTAACCTTTCTGGTCTGAATATCATACATCTTCTTATTGGGCCTATCAGCCCATTAATTATAAAATCAGGACTTATTTATCCCTATCAATTTTATTGGTAATTATTCAAGGATAATTATAAATATTTAAGTGCTAGTATCTAACTCATAGATATTTAGTATTTATTAAATTATTATTTATTTTAGGTAGTTTGGATTATGGAAATTGAAGCAATTCATTAATTTAATTTTCTCCATAATGCAAGCTAACTTAAAATTAATAAGCAGAATGATTAATTATAACTAAAACTGTCAACAATTGATATCTAGTATATTTATTATAACTTATGTGTTATAGGTTAATTATGATATTTTGGTTTTAGTGAATTGAGTAATGTTTACATCTCAAGAATTCACTGAAATCAATATCACGATTGTAGCATGATTAGTTGTGAACTAATTTTTGATTTATATCAGTTAATGATATTTAATTAAGAGTTTAACTATGAACTAATTGTGAAGTATTAGTATCTGTGGCATTACTTAGAACTCCTTTAAGTAATCAGTACTTATCCTCAGTCACTTATACTAATATAAAAAGTGTAAAAATTCTGCTTAAGTACAACTATGGTCAATGTCGATAATAGTTTATTAAAGTAACCATATGTTGTCCAATTAGAATAATTTTTTATACTTATCTGCAAATTCGTTAACACTTTGATAATAGATGTCATACTCAATGGATCACAGTTTATTGGAACTTAGAATGCTTTTCTTAGATTGCAAACAAGACCATGTTAGTTAATGTTGCTTTATCTATCAAACCAATATTGTTTGAGATATTACAGTTGTTAGGAGGTAACAATTGTATAGTACATGAAATTGAATGCTAATGTCTATTTAATAGATAGCTGGTATTTAATTCATTAATATCTTATTTTAATATTTAAAATAGGATGCAACATAATTTTTGGTATCTAAAGTAATTAATAAGTATCAGTGAATGATATATTGTTAATATCTTGTTGTAGATAATTGTGAGATTTTAAGTTCTAGTGAATTTAAATGAGTTGCTATATCTGACAGATTCACTGCAATTTGAAATCAGCAGCATAGTCATTCTTATTAATATTATTTTTCACTAAACAATTTTGTTGATAATAATTTTACAAAGATAGATTATGTATCTTTTGACATGAATGAGAATTGCTTAGACTTTACCCTAAGTGATCAATGCTTTTACAAAAAACTCATTCATATTGAAAGACAAAACTTTTCTTTCTCTTCTTAATACTGCTCTGTGTCTTTGTCAAATCAAAAGTGTTACACCCGACATTTCTGTGTAATATTAATTGTAAATTTGGTGTAATTATAAAGCCGAATGCCAATATATTCAACTATTGTATGCTTGTGTGAATGAGAATTTCTGCGTCTTAAATTTTCGATATGTGGTATATGATTTTTCAAATCAAAAGTTTATTTATTTCTTTCATTTTTTAATTTATAAGGAATATTTTAAACTTTGAATAAATTTCTTTTTAAAATTTATTTTGCTCATAAATTTCAAAAGTAGGTTTATAAAATTTCCAAAAATCCAAGCTATTTTATGGTATAAATTTTATAATTTTTGAACTTGTGCTTTATTTTATAAAATTAAATCTTTATAAGTATTAATTGTCATAATTAGCAAATTACATAGTTATACTTGCATGCAAATCCTTTCTATTCAATCCAAAACGGCTAAAGAGTCAAGAACCACCCCACTAACTCTTATTTTCTAGCCAAATACCTTCTTTACCCTTGCATGCAAATTGAACCAAGTACAAGTGGAAGGGTAATCATGTCAATTCCTATTTCCACTCACATTTGTCAACACAAAAGCCATAAAACAAGTAAAGACATGATCATTTCACACATCACTCACCACCACACTCATTCTTCTCTCCCTCCTCTCTCTCACTCTCGGCTACCCCCTCCTTCACTCACGGCTTTTAGCCGAAACCACCCCCTCCCCATTTTTCTTCATTCCTCAACCAAGCTTCCACCCTCTATACAAGTAAATGTTACTTCCCATATCATGATCACTCATATTTCAAAGAGTTTTGAGTAGAAAGTTTAAGTTTTAAGGTTGCATGTAAAGGTTTTAGTTGAAACTCAAAGTACAACCTTGATTCTTGTGAGTTTAGGGTTGTTTTTGAGAGGACTACAAGGAATGGAGAAGTGCCAAGTCTTGAAAAGGAAACTCTTGATGATTAAATGGCCATTCCCTTCCATTTCATTCGGCCATGACCATAGGGGAGCCGAATGAATGGTCCTTAAGACTATTCTTGTTGCTTTGTTCAATTTTTGCATGTTTATGTGATAATGGCTTGAATTTTATGGTGAAAATTTGATGAAACTCCTTGCATGCTAAGTGATCATCTAGATATAGCTCATTCTAGGCTTGCATGTAAATTTCTTGGTAAAACATATTTAGAAAACATGTTGTTTGGCTTGTAAAACTCGAGGACATGCACGCATGTGAATTTCTCTTAGAATGTTATAAGATTTTGATCATTTGGAAAGATTTTGTTAGTAAGCTTTAATTTCAGTAGGATTAAGGTGTTAATATTGATTAATGCTCCATGATGCATGGTAATAATTCGTGATTATCTTTTATAAAAATGCATATCTTGTTGTTTCAAAAACTTGATGATTTGTGAGTTGGGAAGTGTAGTTTCTTTTGTTTTGCCATAATTGTACCATAGGTAAAGGATGATCTCCAACAAAGTTATTTGAGAATAAGGGAGTTAGTTCAGTAGATCACCATGTTTAAGTCTTGGTTTGGTATTGAGTTGTTGGTAGTTGAGTTTGTCAAGTCAAAACCTTGGAGAAAGGAGAGTTATAGTTTCTGCAGAAAATCAGTTTAGTACCCTGAGGTTTAGAGTGAGTTTTGACCATGTCATTGATGTGCACTTTGAGGCCCAAGTCACCAGAAGTTAGTATTAGGAGTATATAAAAGGTTTTAGGTGTTGGTTGGAGGTTTGCATGTCATTTGGTTAGGTGCACAAGTAGAATAACAAAATCTGTCCAGCAGGGGACAGTTTTGTTGCAACTTAGAAATAAGAAGATTTGACCATGTCATGGGTAGGCCCTCATTAGGACCTATTGGGCCTTAGCTAGAGGGAGTGTCATAGAAGTTTTTCCAACCATAGTGCATAGGATATGAGTTAGAACCATGTGTCACAAGTTAATTCAAGTCAGGGCGTTTTCTGCCCAGAAAAACAGGGGAACCTTGGACTTTTAGCTTAGGCCCAAGAAGGCCCAAGCCAGGCCCTTGAGCCACATCAAGTCCGTGAGATGCGCTTAGGTCAGGGGAGTCTTGTTTAAAAGGTTTGAAGGAAAACTTGTAGTTTAAGAGTGTCTAATGCACTCAAGAAACCATAGTTGTCATTCTGAAATTTGCACCAGTGAGCACTTTCACTTATCACATAGTTTTAGAACACTCAGGAGTGAGATTTAGGTTGACCACCATAGTTGTAAGATAGTATAAGGTCAGTAGAGCAAAAGGCACAAGTGAGGGTCAATAGGTTTTGGATATTTTAGTAAAGGCACATCTAGTTAGGAAGCCAAAATTTGAAGACTTTGTCTAGTTTAGCGACCAAGTGACTTAAGTTGTGAGTCGAGATCATCCAAGCCTAGTGTTGCATTATGGTGTATATGGTGTTATTTGGTATTAATATATGATATGTGATTATGTGGCTATGTGTGTGCAATTGTAATTTAAAGGTGAATATAAAATTAAGTGTATATAGGCCTAAGTGCCATCCGTGTTTAATTTCGGGTTGTAAATAGGTTTAGTTGGTGAGAGTATATTATAATGAAGATTATTATTATTTATGTAGGATCTCGAGACGAGGGAAAACTTGCCATAAAGGTCGAGTGAAGCTCCAGTTGCTCCTACCAGTCAGACCAGACCAACCTTTCTCAAGGCAAGTGATTCAACTTGTCCTTCGTATTTACTGCTAATAGTTCATACATTGCTGCAACTGTCCTGTGTCATTTGATATATTAAATCAAGCGTATCTTATGTTTACCTTTGAATTATATAGAGATGCCATGAACCCTCGAGTACGTATTGCAAAGTAGTCTTATCATGATAGTATATTAAAGTAATTTGAATGCCATGATAAAAGAAAAGGGCAGTTATAACTCTTGGTTGATTCTCTTGATTAACATGCTGATGATTCCTAAGTATTGATATCTCATCCTGATACTTGAACCCCTATAGAACCTTACCTTGAACCCTGAAAGTCAGATACTTATCAAAGTGATTCCTCATTGATTGATACCCCTCTTTCTTATCCTAAAGCTTGACAATTCTGATATATCCTGAGCTAAAAATCATTTCTTCATACCTTAACACCCTTAGTATTCATGAAGCTTACCTCCTTGATGATCCAACACTTGAACCTCGATGAGAAACCATTGCTTTAAGCCCAATTTAGCATTTCCCTTCATGATATCCAATAGCCTCACTAAATTCCCTTATCCAAACTTTGAAATATGAAAACCATTCAGTTACCCTAATAGAGTATAGTTTTGTGATTCATGGCTTTGAGAGTTAGTACCATTTCCCCGTGTTTCGAGTTGATCTATAATCCCTTAATAAAGATGTTTACTGTAAAAAGAGATTTTGTTATAATTCGGCATCAGTTTTTGAAATAAATAAAATGTGGGTTTTCAGTCCTAAAGGGGGATAAATGTTTTCTTTGAATAGTCGATCTGGACTGAGACGCGAGTCCTTTCCACACTTATATTAGGCTTAAAAGTTGCCTAGGGATTCCCATCAATATTTTAGAACCCAGCGAGATTCGGGATTACTTCGCGGCTGATCACCGGCTGTAATCCGTAGCGTCATAAAATGATTTTGATTAATTGGTATGATTTTGAAATTGTTTTGATACAAACAAAATGATGCCATCACCCGAAGTTTTATCCCTCATTATCAGTGGTTATGTCTTTCCATTGTCATTCTTTAATGTATATCTCGATTTATGTTTTGTATCATATTGTTTAGCACTTGTTGAGCATTTGGCTCACTCCTTGCTTTACCCTGATATTACAGCTAGCAGCTATGGTTAGATTCAAGCAGACTGCCCGTAAGACCTGTGATGCTGATGCTTATGTTCGAGCTCAGGTAGAATAAGTGATAGTAGTTTGTGTGAGGGCTCGGTATTTAAAACCAGATGTACTAGTGGGTAGAGTTGGGCTGTTCCAAACCCTAAACTGTAAATTTGGTTATGTTATTTCTTTTAAAATGTTGTAATAGTTATATTTAATCTGTTGTTTAAGTTGGGGTGTGACAGGTTTTGGTATCAGAGCTACAGTTTAGAGTCCCTGGACAACCCAAATAGGTTCTAGGATATGTGTGTAGGTTATAGATATTATGCGAGAGAGTAGGTTAAGTAAATTTATTATTAATACTCCTCTTATTGGTTGTCAGCAAAGGGCGCATTCCTCGTCATCCTCTGGGTCGGACGACACTATTGCTTTCACTGTGTATGCTGAGTTGAGGCGCGAGTTCGACATGCTTCAGGGCAAGTACGTCCGACTGATAGACCGACTGAAGAACGTGTATCCGGATAGCTGAAACTACGAAGGGAAGCCCAAGGAGCAGATGATTGCGAGACTTGAGACCTTGGTTCAGTACGTCAACACTAAGCTTGAGGAGATGCTAGCGCACCGGGACCGTACCAGCCAGTATGTCATTCAGATGGTGGCGGATGAGCTCCAGAGCATTGTGAAGATGCTTTGAGAGGAAAAGACTACCAAGCCCCGTTCAGATGGAGTGGAGCCTTAGTTCTTTCCATTTACCTTTCATGTTGTTGTACTATCAGACTCTGTGGAATCCCCAGTTGTTTCCGTTGTTTCCTTTAAATAAGCCTGTTATTCCTAGAATCAGACTTTATCCTAATCCTATGTATTGTGACCTTTAAAATTTCAATAATTATGTTCTATTGTTCCATTTGCTCTCAACTGTTATTTTATGTTTTTATATGCATCACCATATCTGCTTAATTTGAAACTTGACCTCATATGTAGATAAGAATGCCATGCGATACCCTCGAATTGTTCATATCTATTTTAACATAACTCTTATTTCAGGATCATGCCTCCTAAAAAGAAGAACCCAACAACCACATCCACCACAGACCCAAATATTCTTCGACTACTGGAAACTTTGCAACAGCAAACCAATGCTATAGTTCAACAACAACTAACTCTTCAACAACGAATTGAAAACCCAGATAACCGTGAACCACACCAACCACCTGAACCACCAGTACCACCTAGACAAATTGTCACTTTCAAGGCTTTTCAGAATGTGAAACCACCTGCATTTCATGATACCACTGATCCAGTAATAGCAAACACATGGATCAAGGAGATGGAAAGGGCTTTTGAGTTGGTACAGTTAGGAGACGATCAGAAGACGCCGTATGCTACTTACTTCTTGAAGGGTGAAGTCATCTATTGGTGGGAATCAGTAAAAGCTATGGAAGTCACTCAGCAGGTTTCTTGGGAGAGATTTAAGAAGTTATTTATGGACAAGTATTACCCTAAGTACATGCAGAATCAGATGGAGCTCAAATTTTTGGAGCTGAAGTAAGGGAACATGACTGTATTGGAGTATGAGAAGAAGTTCACAGAGTTGTCAAGGTTTGTGACAAAGTATACTAGTACTGAGGAGGAAAAAGTGAAGAGATTTCAGCAAGGATTGGAGCCTTGGATCAGAGATAGAGTGGCCATGTTTGAGCTTGATACTTATGTGGGAGTAGTACAGAAAGCTGCTCTGATTGAGAATAATGGGATGTTGTCAAGGAAGGAAAGGGATAACAAGAAGAGGAAAGTTCCATTTTATGGAGAAAAGTCTGAAGCGGGAAGTTCACAAGATCGGAATGTAAAGAGGATCGGATTCCAGAAGGGTGGAAATTTTCAAAAGAAGGGAAATTTGGGTAAAAGGCAAGAATCAAAGGGGAGCAGTCAGGCAAGCCAAGGGCAAGTTGGAGAAAATAAGTTCCCGAGACCGGAATGCAAGCACTGTGGAAGAAGGCACCCTGGATTATGTAATAAGCTGAGCATGACATGCTATAGGTGCAATCAGAAGGGACATTTGGCGAATGAGTGCAAGATGCCGAAGCCAGAAGTTACGTGTTACAAGTGTGGGAAAACTGGACACATAGCTAGGGAGTGCAAGGCAACCGGACCAGTCAAAGCTTTAATGAATGTGGCAAGTACCAGTGCGAGCATGCCAGTCGAGGTATTGGCATTACCTCCACCACCTACACCAACCCCGCAAGCAACAGCAAGGACATTTGATTTGAAGATGAAGGATGTTGTTCAGAATTGTGAGGTGATAGGAGGTACACTTTTACTCAATAATGTCAAAGCTAAAGTATTGATTGATTCGGGAGCAACAAGATCTTTCATATCAGAATCTTTTGTTGATAAGCTTCAATGTGATAAAATGATTATGAGTGAGGTAGTAAATGTGGTAATTGCGAACCAAGAGAAGATTCCTGTGAATCAATTTTGTCCAAAGTGTGAGATTGATATTTCGAGGTATAAGTTTTCAGCCGACTTGATACTCTTCAAGTTGGGAGAGTTTGACATAATTTTAGGCATGGATTGGTTAGGAGAAAATAGCGCTCAGATTAATTGTAAGACCAAGAAAGTGTATTTAAAGACGAAGAGTGGAGAGAAGGTAGTATTCAAGGGGCAGAGGCAAGAGCAACTATTTCTTACAATCGTTCAGGCTAAGAAGCTACTTAGAAAAGGCTGTGAGTCATTCCTAGCTTATGTAGTGGATTCAGAAAAAGGCAGCCCTAGCATAGAAGATATTCCTGTAGTTAACGAGTTTCCCGATGTGTTTCCCAACGAACTACCAGGTTTACCACCAGATCGACAAATCGAGTTCGAGATCAACCTTGCTCCAGGCACGAAACCAGTTTCAAAGGCCCCATATAGGGTGGCACCAGCAGAAATGAAAGAGTTGGTGAGCCAGCTACAAGAATTGTTGGATAAGGGAGTGATACGGCCAAGTACGTCACCATGGGGAGCACCTGTTCTGTTTGTCAAGAAGAAAGATGGGAGTATACGATTATGCATAGATTATCGAGAGTTGAATAAGGTAACGACCAAGAACCGCTACCCGCTACCAAGAATAGATGACCTTTTTGACCAGCTGAAGGGAGCAAAATGCTTTTCAAAGATCGATTTGAGATCGGGATACCATCAATTAAAGATCAAAGAAGAAGATATTCCAAAGACCGCATTCAAGACCAGATATGGGCATTATGAATTCTTAGTAATGCCGTTTGGACTGACCAATGCCCCGGCCGCATTTATGGATCTGATGAATCGAGTATTTAAGAAGTATTTGGACAAATTTGTCGTGATATTCATTGATGACATCCTTATTTATTCTAAGTCGGAAGAAGAACATAAGCAGCACCTCTGGATAGCATTGGAAATACTTCGTCAGGAGAAGTTGTACGCCAAGTTTACCAAATGTGAGTTATGGTTAAAGGAAGTTCAATTTTTGGGGCATGTCATTGGAAATGAAGGAGTTAAAGTGGATCCGGCAAAGATTGAGGCAGTTATGAGTTGGGAGAGGCCAAAGACTCCTACGGAAGTGCGAAGTTTTCTAGGGTTGGCAGGATACTATAGAAGGTTCGTCAAGGATTTTTCGAAAATCACCACGCCATTGACCAAGTTAACCAGAAAGAATCAAAAGTTTGAATGGAGTACAGAATGTGAGGATAGTTTTCAAAAGTTGAAACAGAGATTGGTAACAGCTCTGGTGTTAGTGCTACCGGATGATCAAGGAAACTTTGTAATATTCAGCGACGCTTCACATAAGGGATTGGGTTGTGTGTTAATGCAACACAGTAAGGTGATCGCATATGCGTCAAGACAGTTGAAACCGCATGAGTTAAAGTACCCGACTCATGACTTGGAACTAGCCGCCATAGTGTTCGCACTTAAGATTTGGAGACATTACCTCTACGGAGAGAAGTGTGAAATCTACACGAATCACAAGAGTTTAAAGTACATTTTCACTCAGAAGGAGCTCAATATGAGGCAGAGGAGATGGCTGGAATTGATCAAGGACTATGACTGCTCGATAAATTACCATCCTGGAAAGGCGAATGTTGTGGCCGATGCACTAAGTAGGAAAGAGAGACCGAATAAGATGACATCACCAAAGGAATTATCTGAAGAAATCAAGAGATTTGAACTGGAACTTTGTGATTGTGGAAAAGTTGAGGAAGTTTGTCGCGCAATGACTTTTCAGCCAACACTAGTGGAAAAGATAAAGAAATGTCAAGAAGAAGTAATGGAGAAAGAGAAGAATCAGTTATCTGGAGAAGAGATTAATACTCAAAGGGATGAGCAAGGGATACTATGGTTTTCTTCCAGAATATGGATTCCTCATGTACCTGAATTAAAGATTGAGATCCTCCATGAAGCCCACAATTCGAAATTTTCAATCCACCCGGGAAGTACCAAGATGTATTGAGACTTAAAGAAGAACTTTTGGTGGCCAAATATGAAGCGAGACGTGGCAAAATGGGTTGCAAAGTGTTATACTTGTCAGAAAGTGAAGGCAGAACATCAACGACCAAGCGGATTAATTCAGCCCCTGAAGATTCCAGAATAGAAATGGGAAAATATCGCTATGGACTTTATAGTAGGACTACCGCGAATGAAATCCGGGCATGACGCAATATGGGTTATAATTGATCGTCTTACGAAGTCAGCGCATTTCCTTTCAATTAACGAGAAGTCGTCACTGGACAAGTTGGTTCATCTGTATGTGCGTGAAATCGTACTAAGGCATGGGTTACCTGTATCAATAGTTTCAGATAGAAATCCCCGATTTAACTCAAGATTTTGGAAGCAATTTCAGGAATGTCTGGGCACAAAGTTGAATATAAGCACGGCGTACCACCCGCAGACTGATGGCCAGAGTGAAAGGACAATCCAAACAATTGAAGACATGTTGCGCAGTTGCACAATCGATTTTGCAGGAAGTTGGGACGACCATTTGCCGTTGATTGAATTATCTTACAACAACAGCTATCATTCCAGTATCGGCATGCCACCATACGAAGCTTTGTACGGGCGAAAATGTAGATCACCAACAAGTTGGGATGAAGTAGGAGAATGAAAGATTCTCGGCTCAGAATTGGTACAACAGTTGCATGACTCGATCAAGTTAATTCAGAAAAGGTTGCTTGCTGCTCAAGATAGACAGAGGAAGTATGCGGATCCAGCGCGTAAGGATGTTCGATTCCAAATTGGCGAAGCTGTTTTGTTGAAGGTGTCACCTAGAAAAGGGTTGATGAGATTTGGCAAGAAAGGGAAGTTAGAACCTAGATATATAGGTCCTTGTGAAATATTGAGTCGAGTGGGAAAGGTGGCCTATAAGTTGGCCTTACCACCTCAGTATCAGCATGTGCATAATGTGTTCCATGTGTCATTGCTTAAGAAGTATAATCCTGATGCTAGCCATATGATAGAATATGAACCTGTAGAAATTCAGGCAGACCTGTCATTTGTGGAGCAACCGGTTAAAATACTCGACTGGAAAGAGAAGAGCCTTAGAAATAAGTCAGTAAAGTTAGTAAAAGTGCTTTGGAGGAACCCTAAGGTCGAAGAATCGACTTGGAGTTAGAGTCTGATATGCGTTCCCGGTATCCTCATCTGCTCTCTTAGATTCTGGGGACAGAATCCCTTAAGGGGGAGAGGATGTTACACCCGACATTTCTGTGTAATATTAATTGTAAATTTGGTATAATTATAAAGCCGAATGCCAATATATTCAACTATTGTATGCTTGTGTGAATGAGAATTTCTGCGTCTTAAATTTTCGATATGTGGTATATGATTTTTCAAATCAAAAGTTTATTTATTTCTTTCATTTTTTGATTTATAAGGAATATTTTAAACCTTGAATAAATTTCTTTTTAAAAGTTATTTTGCTCACAAATTTCAAAAGTAGTTTTATAAAATTTCCAAAAATCCAAGCTATTGTATGGTATAAATTTTATAATTTTTGAACTTGGGTTTTATTTTATAAAATTAAATCTTTATAAGTATTAATTGTCATAATTAGCAAATTACATAGTTATCCTTGCATGCAAATCCTTTCTATTCAATCCAAAAGGGCTAAAGAGTCAATAACCACCCCACTAACTCTTATTTTCTAGCCAAATACCTTATTTACCCTTGTATGCAAATTGAACCAAGTACAAGTGGAAGGGTAATCATGTCAATTCCTATTTCCACTCACATTTGTCAACACAAAAACCATAAAACAAGTAAAGACATGATCATTTCACACATCACTCACCACGACACTCATTCTTCTCTCCCTCCTCTCTCTCACTCTCGGCTACCCCCTCATTCACTCTCGGCTTTTAGCCGAAACCACCCCCTCCCCATTTTTCTTCATTCCTCAACCAAGATTCCACCCTCTATACAAGTAAATGTTACTTCCCATATCATGATCACTAATATTTCAAAGAGTTTTAAGTAGAAAGTTTAAGTTTTAAGGTTGCATGTAAAGGTTTTAGTTGAAACTCAAAGTACAACCTTGATTCTTGTGAGTTTAGGGTTGTTTTTGAGAGGACTACAAGGAATGGATAAGTGCCAAGTCTTGAGAAGGAAACTCTTGATGATTAAATGGCCATTCCCTTCCATTTCATTCGGCCATGACCATAGGGGAGCCGAATGAATGGTCCTTAAGACTATTCTTGTTACTTTGTACAATTTTTGCATGTTTATGTGATAATGGCTTGAATTTTATGGTGAAAATTTGATGAAACTCCTTACATGCTAAGTGATCATCTAGATATAGCTCATGCTAGGCTTGCATGTAAATTTCTTGGTAAAACATATTTAGAAAACATGTTGTTTGGCTTGCAAAACTCGAGGACATGCACGCATGTGAATTTCTCTTAGAATGTTATAAGATTTTGATCATTTGGAAAGATTTTGTTAGTAAGCTTTAATTTCAGTAGGATTAAGGTGTTAATATTGATTAATGCTCCTTGATGCATGGTAATAATTCATGGTTATCTTTTATAAAAATGCATATCTTGTTGTTTCAAAAACTTGATGATTTGTGAGTTGGGAAGTGTAGTTTCTTTTGTTTTGCCATAATTGTACCATAGGTAAAGGATGATCTCCACCAAAGTTATTTTGAGAATAAGGGAGTTATTTCAGTAGATCACCATGTTTAAGTCTTGGTTTGGGTATTGAGTTGTTGGTAGTTGAGTTTGTCAAGTCAAAACCTTGGAGAAAGGAGAGTTATAGTTTCTGCAGAAAATCAGTTTAGTACCATGAGGTTTAGAGTGAGTTTTGACCATGTCATTGATGTGCACTTTGAGGCCCAAGCCACCAGAAGTTAGTATTGGGAGTATATAAAAGGTTTTAGGTGTTGGTTGGAGGTTTGCATGTCATTTGGTTAGGTGCACAAGTTGAATAACAAAATCTGTCCAGCAGGGGACAGTTTTGTTGCAACTTAGAAATAGGGCGATTTGACCATGTCATGGGTAGGCCCTCATTCGGCCCTGTTGGGCCTTAGTTAGAGGGAGTGTCAGAGAAGTTTTTCCAACCCTAGTGCATAGGATATGAGGTAGAACCATGTGTCACAAGTTAATTCAAGTCAGGGCGTTTTCTGCCCAGAAAAACAGGGGAACCTTGGAGTTTTAGCTTAGGCCCAAGAAGGCCCAAGAAGGCCCAAGCCAGGCCCTTGAGCCACATCAAGTCTGTGAGATTCCCTTAGGTCCGGGGAGTCTTGTGTAAAAGTTTTGAAGGAAAACTTGTAGTTTAAGAGTGTCTAATGCACTCAAGAAATCATAGTTGTCATTCTGAAATTTGCACCAGTGAGCACTTTCACTTATCACATAGTTTTAGAACACTTAGGAGTGAGATTTAGGTTGACCACCATAGTTTTAAGATAGTATAAGGTCATTAGAGAAAAAGGCACAAGTGAGGGTCAATAGGTTTTGGATATTTTAGTAAAGGCACATCGAGTTAGGAAGCCAAAATTTGAAGACTTTGTCTAGTTTAGCGACCAAGTGACTTAAGTTGTGAGTCGAGATCATCCAAGCCTAGTGTTGCATTATGGTGTATATGGTGTTATTTGGTATTAATATATGATATGTGATTATGTGGCTATGTGTGTGCAATTGTAATTTAAAGGTGAATATAAAATTAAGTGCATATAGGCCTAAGTGTCATCCGTGTTTAATTTCGGGTTGTAAATAGGTTTAGTTGGTGAGAGTATATTATAATGAAGATTATTATTATTTATGTAGGATCTCGAGACGAGGGAAAACTTGCCATAAAGGTCGAGTGAAGCTCCAGTTGCTCCTACCAGTCAGACCAGACCAGCCTTTCTCAAGGCAAGTGATTCAACTTGTCCTTCATATTTACTGCTAATAGTTCATACATTGCTGCAACTATCCTGTGTCATTTGATATATTAAATCAAGTGTATCTTATGTTTACCTTTGAATTATATAGAGATGCCATGAACCCTCGAGTACGTATTGCAATGTAGTCTTATCATGATAGTATATTAAAGTAATTCGAATGCCATGATAAAAGGAAAGGGCAGTTATAACTCTTGGTTGATTCTCTTGATTAACATGCTGATGATTCCTAAGTATTGATATCTCATCCTGATACTTGAACCCCTATAGAACCTTACCTTGAACCCTGAAAGTCAGATACTTATCAAAGTGATTTCTCATTGATTGATACCCCTCTTTCTTATCCTAAAGCTTGATAATTCTGATATATCCTGAGCTAAAAATCATTTCTTCATACTTTAGCACCCTTAATATTCATGAAGCTTACCTCCTTGATGATCCAGCACTTGAACCTTGATGAGAAACCATTGCTTTAAGCCCAATTTGGCATTTCCCTTCATGATATCCAATAGCCTCACTAAATTCCCTTGTCCAAACTTTGAAATATGAAAACCATTCAGTTACCCTAATAGAGTATAGTTTTGTGATTCATGGCTCTGAGAGTTAGTACCATTTCCCCGTGTTTCGAGTTGATCTATAATCCCTTGATAAAGATATTTACTGTAAAAAGAGATTTTGTTATAATTCGGCATCAGTTTTTGAAATAAATAAAATGTGGGTTTTCAGTCCCAAAGGGGGATAAATGTTTTCTTTGAATAGTGGATCTGGACTGAGACGCGAGTCCTTTCCACACTTATATTAGGCTTAAAAGTTGCCTAGGGATTCCCATTAATGTTTTAGAACCCAGCGAGGTTCGGGATTACTTCGCGGCTGATCACCGGCTGTAATCCGTAGCGTTATAAAATGATTTTGATTAAACAGTATGATTTTGAAATTGTTTTGATACAAACAAAATGATGCCATCACCCAAAGTTTTATCCCTCATTATCAGTGGTTATGTCTTTCCATTGTCATTCTTTAATGTATATCTCAATTTATGCTTTGTATCATATTGTTCAGCACTTGTTGAGCATTTGGCTCACTCCTTGCTTTACCCTGATATTACAGCTAGCAGCTATCGTTAGATTCAAGCAGACTGCCCGTAAGACCTGTGATGCTGATGCTTATGTTCGAGCTCAGGTAGAATAAGTGATAGTAGTTTGTGTGAGGACTCGGTATTTAAAATCAGATGTAATAGTTGGTACAGTTGGGCTGTTCCAAACCCTAAACTGTAAGATCTTGGATTTGGTTATGTTATTTCTTTTAAAATGTTGTAATAGCTATATTTAATCTGCTGTTTAAGTTGGGGTGTCACAAAAAGACATGTTTATTTAGCTTTTGTGCATAAAAACAGACTTGTGCACTCAAACAATTTTAAGAGAAAAATCAAACTTCTTTCTACAGTGGTGATTACTTATTTCATGAAAATCTTTATAAAATCACTATTATACATCATTTTTCTCAAAATATTAAATGCATAATTTTCATTCATTATAGATTCATGCGCATTCTATCTACTGTGCTATATGTTTAATGATACAGGTTTAGCCTCCAATGACCTTCTTTCATCTGATAGTCATGAGGTTGAGAACCCACAACTTCTATCCAATACTGTAAAGATAAACATAAAAATAGAACCAACCAACACCCTTTTACCACTAAAATGAAGTATGAATGAGCGTGAGGGAGAAAGTGCCTTAGTGCACCACATAAGGGTGGTTCTGAAGTCAACCCAGCAGCCCTATCTCCTACAAAGATGAGTAGTATTAAACACGAGGAAACTGCTAGCCCCCATACATCTTCTCAAAAATATGTACTGGATGTAAAGGCACAAAAACAATTACTAGATTCATCCTCTCAACAGGGTGTGTCTATTGAAATTTTCCTGTCGGTCAAGGTACCCGATGTAGTGTCACCACCTCAAACATAAACAATTCTTGATGCGCGAGGAGAGGTTACACATACAAAGGAAAAGTTGACAGAAACAAGATTTTTGACCATTTTATGGTCAGATTCGATTGTTCAAGGTTCTTTAATGGACAAATTGCCTTTACAGGTGTTAGGAGAGGATATTGATCCAATAGCCATATGTCAGTGGTCAGTGTCTACCTCCCCAGACTTAAATCCCCTGGGTGCATCTGCGGATAATGGGTCTGACATAGGTGCATATCAGAAACTTGTGTACAATGATTCAGATTTACCTGATGAGTCACAAGGAAATGTTTTCACAGACATTAGAAGGAAATTTTGATCTTTATGCTAAATTCTTTGGATCATTATTTACCTTCCCAGAGTTCAAATCTGGAACTCTCAAAGGGAAACTAGCAACTTGTAGATTATGACTCAGATTCATCTAATGAGCCTAACAAGGACGGGGATTTGTGAACTCTTATTGCACAACCCGTGACCTCCTTAAGGATGGCTAAGGTGATTTTCCTTGCAGGTACAGCTGGATTTTGGAGCTATAAGAGGAGTGATACACTTGTGAGAATGAGTGTAAACACAAGTGGAGAGAAAAGTGAAACACTTGTGAGGTACATAAAACAGAATCATACACTCATAGTGAGGAAGAAAGAGAAACACCATATCCCAGTCCCTATCCCTAAACATGGTTCTTGATACTTCGGGACCTAACTAGAGATCCAACTTGATACTTCACCTCAAATCTGTTTATGACCGGAACCTAACTCTTATGGACCTAATGTATACATATTGGATTTGAATAGTTGGGCCTAATAATTATGATTTAATAATTGGGAGGTATAAGGATGTTGGGAAGGTTGGTCAACAGGATGATCAACAGTGAAGCCATTTTTTGTAGCATTTAAAGGGACGTGGCTGATCAGACTATAACTTGTTATTTCTTTTCCAACCAAGTAAAATATGAGAACTTCTTCAGACTACAACATACATTCCTTCTCTACAGGGGAGATAATAGCTTAAATAATAGTTTGGAGGATTCATCAACTAAGAGGGAGAAATAGCAGGCAGGAGGAAAAAGGTAAAGCACATGTACACTACACCACACCATTGTTGTTTGAAACTACAAATCCTATTGTACACGAGAGGTGGTAAACATGTAGGCAATTTACTAGTTATCAGAAGAAGTGGTTTGGTTCATCACTATTCTTCATAAGGGGAGAAGCTGTTTTCCATAAGGGGAGTGCCATTGGTTTTTATATGCGGATCCTATTATACGAGAGAGGTGATAAACAAAGGTCATCTCCTTTAAACTGTTGATTCTTATAGGGGAGAAGCAAAAGAGATATGTGTTTCTCAATAGAAAATGTGGTTATACAAAAGAAGGTGTTGATGATTACTTCAAGATTGAGAAGTGTTATCTGGTAGAGATTTTAAAAAACCAAGGAAATAAAGATGAAACTACTTGAAGATCAGTTCAGTGCTAGATGAATAAGCATCTTTCCTCTCAGTTACTCAAGAAATCTGGAAATGCAGAATTTGATCTAGAAAACTAGTAGCATTATTTGCAAGTCCTGATACTTTACTTTTTCAAGTTGTTAGTTGAGTTATCCTATCAATTTAATTTGTTTGTTAGGTTTAACAATCAAATAGGGGGAGATTTTTGGTGAGACTGCGTAGCTATATGAACTGTTACATGATAACTCAACACTAGATCAACACTAGAACATGACATGTAAATAATACTACGTCTACACAAGAAATCAGGAAGAAATAAAGATAAGGCAAATATAAAGAATCAAAAGTTTAGAAGAAAGCATGAAGTCTGTTTCCAGGTCACTAGAAGAAGTTCATTAATATATTCATGCCTCAGTGAAGAATTAAGGTTCAAGACTTTTAGGGTTTCAGAAATGTTGAAGATTCAGTGTAAAAGTTCCATGAGAAGATTTCAGTATATTAGCATTGATTGAATATTGAAAGTGTTCGAAGCATAGGAATATGAAGAATTAAAGACAGGGTATAGACAAAGGTTAAAGAAGACAGCTGCAGTTTTGAAGTTAAACTCACTGAAATGAGTTCATTTATATGTTCAAGCGTCAGTAAACAACAGTGAATGAAGTATTCAAGATTGTACCAACAATGAAGGTGTTGTCTAAGTACCAAAAAAGATTCCAGTAAAAGTACATCTATTTATTGATAGTCAGTGTGCAAAGTGATAAAGTTGTTGCAAGGTTAATAATGTAATCAAAGCCATAATACTAAGACCTGAATCAGAGTTAGTCATCTGTGAACCAAACCAGTTGCACTAGGCGTCAACAGCTCGTGAAAGGAATCTGGGTATTATATATAGAAGAATTGTTAAGTTGAAAAACTTACTTGGATTGAACATTTATTTGTTAAAGTACGAGAAGAGGTGTGCAGGGTATACAAATAAACAACTCGAGAAATTGGCCAAGTTTAACTGTTAACTTAAATAAATTTATTTAATGGACTTTAATATAATTTATTTAATAAACTTAAAATGATTTATTTCATAAAATTTAAATAAGTTTTTTTATAAATCTAAATTAGTTAATTTATATAAGTTATATTTAAGTTTATTTTATAAATTAATTTAGTTACAATTATACTTAAATAAAAAGAAAAAAAAGTAAAAAGAAAAAGTGAGGTGGCCATTTTGGTTTGTTTGTTTACAAGGGAAGCTAAGTACTAGTACTTCCTACCTTGGTCGCCAGTTAGATTATGAAAGAAAATGTTAAGTACTGAATTCCTTCTAGCACTCTTGCCGCAAGTAACCAAGTCTGAGGACCTCAGCCACAACTTTGTTGAACATTCAATTGATTTATGTGGTAAATATTCATCCATGTATTTCAATTAAATATAAAGTCTACACTCAAGTAGCAGACTTAAAAGAGTTGTTCTGTTCATCTTCTCTCTCACAAGAGCTGAAGATTTGAAGCAAAGAGAGACAGAGAAGATATGCACTAAAATTGATATCCATTAATCTTCTCACCGCAGTAATATTATAATGACTGATTTAACTCTTGTATATTAATAGGAGCTATTAGAAACGTTACCCGATAAATAAATCCTTAGATAAACAAAAGCTAGATCTTTGTATAGGATTTAATTTGTTGATCTTTGTAGTAGCTAGGAACTTTGTTGTTCTTAGATTGAAGCCGATTAATTTATTTACTGAAGTGTAGCAACCCCCGAGGATTTATATATATGAATATATACTTCCCCGAATATCTTGTGTTCCTTGTTTTATGGTCCTAAACACTATTTATCTCAAGAACACGTAACCGAAAACTATATTATATATCTACAAATGATTCAAAAGAACTTTTTAATTTAGTGAATATTGTATTCAATCCCCCCTTCTACGATACATCGGGACCTAACAACTACACCTTTGGTTGGTCTTTATCGAGGAATATCTTCATATGGTGAGACAGTATCAACAATTACTGTTCTCAAAGATTTGAATTGCTCTTCCATAAGCCTTAATTGTTCAAGATCAACTCCTGGATTTTCCCTTTCAAAAATCTTTCTACTCACCTCGGAATCAAATGCTTGTATTTTAGGATCCTTGTAGAAGATTAGTCATTTTACCTTTAAACTTTAATGTTTGTAAAAACTGACTTGGTTCAGCACCGGCTTTTATATCAAGAATGCCTTGGTCTTCATCAACATTTGTGACTGTCATAGTTTGCTTTGTAGTCACAGTCAGCTTTTGTTGTCTTCCACTTCTCCCTCTTTCTCCTCCTTTTCTAGATAGGCTATCAATGGTTTTAGAAGTACCACTAGTACCAACTAGTTCTTCACCTTTCTTTCCAGAAATCTCCTTGGAGTTGTTTGTATTTAGATTTCAAAACTTTCTCCCCCTTTTTGGCATCATCACCAAGTAGGAGTGAAATAATAAGCTCCAAAGACTGTTGTACCTCATCCAATTGACCAAACATCTTCTCTTGAGTAGCTTCCAACTTAGCTTGGTTGGCTTCCATTCTGTCTTGTCTAGTAATGATAGGCCTTAATTACTTGGTCATCTCATCTGAAGCAGTAAGTTTGGTTTCCAAGAAGAAGGCCTTTAGGAAAGATAACCTCATCAAGATCTTCATCAGGATCTAATTGTACATGGATGTTGGATTTAGAATTATCTTTTCCATCATTAGGCTCACTTGTATGCACATATTCTTCATGAGAAACTGGTTCCTGAACTAATTGTGCTACTTCATCCTCTACATCAGCATTTAAGAAATAATCAGGAATTGGTGCAGTATGTGGTCCAGCTACTTCAGAAACTACCATACTATCAACATTTAACTCTATATCTTCATGAATTGTAGTCATATAAAATGGAGCTTCAACATTTATCTCCAAAACTTTAGTGCTTGTAGAATGATGTGGTGATTCAAGAATTGTGGAGTGATTTTAGTGGACTGTTCTTGTTCTTGAACATCAGCAAGAATAAGGAGAATGCCAGTGGATGCAACAGAAATATGAGCTGACTGCAAGAAAGTATCAGTACTTAGACTAGCAGGGAAATGATCAACATTTGATGTATCAGAATTTACTGTAGGGACTACAGGCTGAATATCAGCAACTGTTTCTTTAATACTCTGAGCACCTGCAAAATCAATTAAAGAACCACTTAAATCTCTATATTCTTTTAAAGTAGTCTCACTACTTCGCATTGCACTCATATCATGACTGTTAAGAGTCTGAGCTTCCTCCAAAGGATTAATTAAATCCTAATACTCATCTGTCTCTCCTTTTTCTAAGTAAGGATCTTGTCTCTCTTTAATTCCATTTTATTTAGATATTTTCTCTCATTCTCATATGAAAGGCTCAGAAAATTTTGTCCTACATAAATAAGAGGTGGTTCAGAAGAGTTGTATGTGGTCACATGACTAGGGGTACCCTTTTGTAAAGGACTAGACATGATCATTCCATCAGGATTGATATAACTAACATAAACTGTCATAAGAATATCATGATTTAAAGTAAATGTTGATAAAGAAAGATCAGTATTTGTACATTGTGCTTCTGAAGGTTCATCTTCCAAGATAGCATCCAAGAGGTACTGATTGAATATCAGTAGATGGTGGAGTTCGATGTATCCTTCCTTCAGTATCAACTTCCAAGATAACTAGACCAGGAGTCATGCCTTTATAACCACTTTAAGGAAATGGTTCTTGTGGGGATGAAGATTCAAGAGTTACTGGATTACTATAAAACCCAGGTTCTTGTGTACTCCTCTCCTTAGTTTCAATATCTGAGTCCTATTCAGCTCCAAGTTTGAAACTAGCTATTTCTTGAATTTGTGAGGATCAAGCCTCTTACAGAAATCTTTGACTTAAGAGACTTCTACATGAAGTTTATTAGCAGCTGCTTCATGCCAGTCTTGGATTGAATCTTCCGCAAAAGGTGCAATGTCTTCTACATCCCTTTGAGATGTAGTTCCTTGTGTTACTGGATTAGGATTTAAAGTTGTCGCTGATGTATCCCTTTGAGATACGGGTTCTTGTATTCTTGATCTATGAAATGTCCCTTATTTCTGCAGCCTCTTTGCTATCGACTCTACTTGCTCATGAGTGACCTCCCTCACTTTTCTCTTCAACTTTATTGGAGAATCAGAGTGTTACGACCGGCATTTTATGTAATATTATTTGTGGATTGAGTATAATATTAAAGTCAAATGAAAATATATTCAATGATTGTACGCTAGTGTGAGTGAAAATTTCTACATTATAAATGTGCTTTGTGTAGTATATGATTTTTCAAGGCAAGAGTTTATTTAATTTCTTTATTTTTGATTTATAAGGAATATTCTAAGCTTTGGAAAAATTTTCTTTTAAAAAGGTATTTTGTTCACAAATTTTGAAGATGATTTTAAAAAGTCTCTAAAAATCCAAGTTATTTTATGGTATAAATTTTATAATTTTTGAACTTGTATTTTATTTTATAAAAATAAATCTTTACAAATTTTATTTGTTATAATTAGAAAATTACATAGCTATCCTTGCATGCAAATACTCTTCCATTTAACTAAGGGGCAAGGAAGACATTTCCAACCCCACTCACTTTCAATCTACTAACCAAGTTACCACTTTATCCTTGCATGCAAATCTACCTAGTTTTAGCTAGAAGGATACTTGTGTCATTTCTTAAATCCACTCACTTGGGGTCAAATCAAAAGCATAAAAAACCAAACAAATATGATTACCACTTCATTTTTCACTCCATCATTCCACACATCCCTCCTTATTCCTCCCCTCCTCTCGGCTCTCCCCTCTCACTCTCGGCTTTTAGCCGAAAACCACCCCTCCCCATTTTTTTTCATTTCTCCACCAAGCTTCTACTCTTTATACAAGTAAATGTTATCTCCCATACCATGATCATTCATATTTCAAAGAGTTTTGAGTAGAAAGTTTAAGTTTAAGGGTTGTATGTAAAGGTTTTAGTGAAACTCAAAATACAATCTTGATTCTTATCGATTTAAGGTTGTTTTTGAGAGGACTACAACGAATGGATAAGTGCCAAGTCAGGAGAAGGAAACTCTTGATGATTTAATGGCCATTTCCATCCATTTCATTCGGCCATGACCATATGGGAGCCGAATGAATGGTCCTTGAAATCATTCTTGTTGTTTTGATCAATTTTTGCATGTTTATGTGATAATGACTTGAATTTTGTGGTGAAAATTTGATAAAACTCCTTGCATGCTAAGTGATCATCTAGGTATATCTTATGCTAGGCTTGCATGTCAATTTTATGATAGAACATGTGTAGAAA